>NC_059373.1:17912780-18185280 GCF_019703515.2 Myxocyprinus asiaticus | reverse complement strand
ACAAGATAAAGGGATGTATTTTACTGTGTGTGTCTGTCTTAGTGATCATCTGATCCTCAGTAATCAGATTATTGTAAATAAGATCACTTAATCAGCAGGAATCTGGGTGAGGACAGCCAATCTCCACTTTTGTGTGTAATTTTGTGTGTGTGTGTGTGTGTGTGTGTGTGTGTGTTTCCTCAAATATGGGCACTTTTGGTCCTTTTGGGCACATAAACTCTCTTAAAACACCCTTTCCACACTTTCACCATTAATTTGTCTTCTAACAATGTCCAAAAATGTGTAAACATGCATAACAAGAACTTTCTGAAATGTTACGAACATTTTCACCACATCTCGAAGTGTAATGTGTTTGAAAACATTCTGTGATAGAAATTACATTTCTGGAACATACAGCAAGTCCTTACTCCTTTGCCTTACTTCATAGCTAGCACTAAAATAATCTGTTCACAAGTGATATTTAACTTTTATTTTTATTTTTCTTCACACGTCTCATATTTAATCTCAAGCATACTCTTTACGGACACTTTTGTCCTCTTTGTAACCAAGTACATAAAAAAAATTATAATATGTTATTAGTAGCAAAATGGTTAGTTGTGATGGAAATCCTTTATTAAAAAGAAAGCCTTTATTGTCACACATTATAAATTTTCATATATACAGTGAAATTTCTTTGTTTTCACATATCCCAGCTAAGCTGGGGTCAGGGTGCAGGGTCTGCCATGATACGGCGCCCCTGGAGCAGATAGGGTCAAGGGCCTTGCTCAAGGGCCCAACAGTGTCATCTTGGTGGTGTTGGGGCTTGAAACCCCCAACCTTCTGGTCAGTAACCCAGAGCCTTTAACTGCTGAGCTACCACTGCCCCCAAATGAGGTCGTAATTTGTGTAAAACATTGTATACATAATTTTCACACAATAAATATTGAAATGGTTAATGATTTCACTTGTTTAAAAGCTATAATATTTTTAGGAGGAATTTTCATGTTGTGTTTTTAAAACATTTTTTATTTTTTTATTCACCCAATTTGGAATGCCCAATTCCCAGTGCGCTCTAAGTCCTCGTAGTCACATAGTGATTTGCCTCAATCCGGGTGGCGGAGGATGTATCCCAGTTGCCTCCGTGTCTGAGACCATCAACCCGTGCATCTTATCACGTGGCTTGTTGAGTGCGTTGCCACGGAGACATAGCGCGTGTGGAGGCTTCGTGCCATCCACCGCGGCATCCGCGCTCAACTCACCACGCGCCCCACCGACAACGAACCACATTATAGCGACCAAGAGGAGGTTACCCCATGTGACTCTACCCTCCCTAGCAATCGGCACGCTCTGGGATTCGAACTAGTAAACTCCAGGGGTGGTAGCCAGCGTCTTTTACCACTGAGCTACCCAGGCCCCCCTAGAATTTTCATGTTTTAAAATTAAAAGTAATGGGCAAAAGATAATAAAAAAAACAATCAAATCTAGGCCCATACATAAAAGGCGTTTGAAAAGTAGCAAAATATTTTAAAAATGCTTTCAAGACAGTTTTAATGTGATCTTCATATAACAAAAAGACAGAAGTGTCGTTGTCATAAAAATAAACACTTGCCACATAAAAGTGCCCATAGTTGAAGAAACATCCTTGTATCTGTGTGTGCTTAATTAGACGAGTTTGTGTACTGCAACACTGTTTGCTTTGTGCCTTTTGTGTGCTTGTGTATTTCCTACCAAGGTTATTGATATTTTATTCATGTGTTGGCCATGGGGCTGCTCACATTCCTGGGCTGACCAATCTAAAGGTTGCTTTGAAGCCTTGCAGGTGCTTGTGTTAGGTATAAGATGTCACATTAACAAAGTCTAAAATGGCTGCAGATATTGATCTCCTTCATCCCTGTCTCATTGTGTTTTCTTGTTTCCAGTTCCAGATATGGATGTTAGGCCAACTGAAGCAGGTGTGTCCATCAATACAGAGGAGTCCCTCCCACTTTCCACTACGCAGGCCACTGGCCCCGCCCCCTCTGCCTCCCCAGCTGCAGAGCCCAGTAGCCCACCTCCACCCGAGGTAGAACGAGAGAGCGGTTTGGGCCAAGAGGTGGACAGAGAAAGCAAACTAGAGATTGAGATGGAGAAAACATGGGAGGAGTCTGAAGAGGAAATGAAGAGGCCAAAAGAACATGATAGAGAGCGAGAAAGAGAATCCGAGAAGGAAAGGAAATGGGAAGCAGATACAGTGAAGGAAAGAGAAAAGGAACAAGAGAGGTCGAAGGCTACCAACGCACCTCGACTTACTGACGTTCCCGTGGTGGCCATGGATTCTTCTCCAACTCTGGGTGAAACAACAGTGGACTTGGAGGAACTAGGCACCACAGAAGAAGAGGATCTGTTCATTACTACAGAAATTACCACGTTGGAGCCAACCAGCACCACAGAGACCACAACAGATGAAATTACAACCACCGAAGTTCTACCCACCACCGTTGCCTCCACTACTGCCAAGCCAACCAGACCACGTACTGCCTCGACCACTCCTAGTATTGCCCCTGTACGACCATGGATACCACAGACCACCCCCATCCCAACTGAGAGCAGCACTCCTTCGGTGATGATCTCCACAGTACAGGTTAGATACTACTCCAAGAATAGCAGTAATGTAATATGCAGGGATCTACAAATGGTAGAATTACTATTAGGTTATTGCAATTGACACAGATACTTCCGTTCCATAAGTGTGCGCTCATTCCTATCGGGATCATACAGAGTGAATGTGTATTGTCTTACTTGTACAGTACACATACACATTTACAATACTGATATGTGAGAAAAGCAGTGAGAGCAGTGTAATGCAGTGTGAGATGCTATACTTTATGTACAACTACTTTAAACAACATTTTTCTTTTTCTTGTATAATGATTATTCATGCAGTTTTATAACATAATATTAAATTATAGGATACATCGAGTATTTATACTTGTTTACATTTGACTACATGACTATTTAAGTGAACTGCAAAAAAGCTAAAAGGTGATTAAAAATGGTGAAAACTTAAAAGTAATGGTGAACCTTTACAGCACATGAAATGTAAACTTTCTGTAAAATATTTATATCCTTACAAAAATATAGTGTTTCGGTAAAGCCCTGTGGCCAACTTCTGACAAACTTTGCCACAAATTTGCAACCAAACTTGCCACTATTGCAACGTTGTAGGGAAATTTCTGCCAAGCTATACAGTTTAAACAGACAGTTTAATAAAAAAATTAAAGTTCTGTCATCATTCACTCGCCCTCATATTATTCCAGACACATTTTACTTTCGTCCATCAATCTAAAAATGTGATTTTAGGCAGTATGTAAGTCTATCACCATTCACTTGCATTGTGTCTTCTTTCTATACAACGAAAGTGAATGGTGACTGTGGCTCATTCTGCCAAAAAAAAAAAAAAAATCACCTTTTTTTTCACCTGGAAGAAAGAAAGTCATACAGGTTTGGAGCAACATGAGGGTAAGTGAATTGTGACAGAATTTTCATTTTCAATGATCTATTACGTTAACCTAAAATCTTTGATGTTGGAAAAAATTTTCCATTTTATTTGTCAACTACCTATGTGCATAATGCACCAGAATCACACTTTAATCAGAAGATTTAAACTTTTTTAGTTTTACTTGAGATTTAGCCACAAACCAGGTATATTATAATATGTTAAAATTAAGAGCTTCTTCAGAAAAGTCAGTCAGCGTTTTTTTGCTGCTCTGCCTGGAAATGTTTTGTTGCACATAATCTATTTTGCAATTGTGAAAGGTCATCGTTTTGTTTTTTCTTCCTCATTTAGACACAAACACCAGCCGAGACTGTAAATAATGAAGTTGCAGGAGCAGTCCCAAGTGGTGATTTTGAAATCCGTGAGGATGATGGTCGCCAAGGCAACGAGGTTGGGCGAGGCAAAGGGGCACCTGGCATGGCAGCAGAACCAGATTTGACTGGCAACACGTTAGATGCAGCTGGAAGTTCAGCCGCTCAGCTTCCACAGAAGAACATCCTGGAAAGGAAGGAGGTTTTGATAGGTAAGGCCCCTGACACATTTCAAAACTCATTCCCATCCATAACCCATTTCAGTCTCTCCAATGTTTTTTCTCATCTGAGTCGGTCTGTGGACCTTCTGTTTGTGTTGACTTGTCTGTGTCAGTTTGTGGACCTGTGTGTCTGTTTGTCTTGTGTCTGCCTTTGTGTTTCTTACTCGGTTGTATGATTAGATATGATGTAAACCTAATAGACTGCACTTAATTGAGAACACTACAAACATTATTACAAAGTTCTGTTTACATCAATATTGTAATTAATCTACACAGAACAGAATGCAAACAGCAAAGTTTAGCTATAAACTGCTTATTTGTCTGGATCCTAAATATAAAGTGCAGTTTGCGTGCCTGTCACTGCATGTGTAACATGCATCAAGCCAGTCAGGTGTCTTTTTTCAGTAATTGGGTGAGTAACTCAAAACATCCTATATTGCAGATTGTTTTGTTAATTAGTTTTTCAGGGTACGAAAGTAAAACATTTTGCCCACCAGCCACTTAGATTTTTCTAATAATATATATGTGTATATATACGAGTGAACCTAAAGAGTTGCATTCACAATGCATGTCAAGCGCAAACTGCTCTGTGGAAATAAAGTGAACTAAACTCAGAGCACCTCCTGAGATGGTAACTCTTTACATGCACATTCTTTCGCCTGTTCTTCAAAATATAATAACCATTTCTTGTCATGTGTCAGCAAAATTACCAGCCACTGCGCATTACATGCCTGCATTTGACAGGTGGCGGATGCTAATTTCACATCCTGAGTTTCTAGTGCATTTTTAAAGTGTTAGGTTATTATCGTAAACTAAAACTAAATTTAAAAAAACTATATAATTGGAAAAACTGAAACTAAGGTAAAATACATTTTCATGGCTCTGAAAAAACTCAAATAAAATAAAAATAATCGTAAAAAATATTTAGTTTTCATTTTTGTTGCAATATGTTTTTAAAACTTTAAATCCGCTATCACCTTAACATGAAGATGCCACTAAGCGGCGATTGCACGAGCAGATGCCCTATTGCCCTCATTATATTAGCAAAGACAGAGTGAGAGGGAATCACTACAGTACATCATGGAGAGAAGCAAAGCAGGTAGAAAACTAGGGTGACCAGCAGTCAGTTCCGGATTTACAAGGTGTGTCCCGGTGTCCTGTCATTTCTCTAAAAAATTGAATAATGTCCCGGTTTCAGCTGTTAGGCTCACTGATTTTTTTTTTCTTTGAAATTAAATATCCTCAACATTCTTCTTGGTATCGTGTCTGGTATTGATTGCAGGGAAGGGAAGATATTTTATTGCATTGCGCGATGATTTGACGATACTTTCATTCTAGTTTTGCAGCAGTCCACTCGGAATCTATCTGGTAACCATGACAACGACTCATGTGCTTGGCGCTCTCTGCTGCTCTCTGTCATCATCCAATGCAAATTAAAGATGCCCAAATGAAAATGCATGTTCAACAAGCTGAAACAAGCCAATCTATTTCTTTGCACAACATGTGAAAATGGAATTCAGATGTTTTGCGGTCACTGTAAATGTTCACTTTCCCATGGCCACAGTGTTAAATAAGAGATTGCAGATCATATTCATACAGCTCTATTTTTTTAGGACAAATGAAAATGTGGAATTGTATTTTAACTTAAGTTCCAATGTGTCAAATTTTGTGTAAAAACGTGTAGCTGACAAGACATTTCAAGCACTGACAAGTCATATCGTTATTACACATGCAATATGACATCATATGGACAGAGTAGGCTATATGGAATTTGTACATTTTACAAATATCTAAAATGTGGTTAAAATTGTAGAAAACAATATATAATAAAATAACATTTTGCATACTAAAAGATGTTATATTGAATTTAGCTACATATTTTAATACAAAAAAAAATTTAAAAAAAAATATATACACACACACACACACACACACACACACACACACACACAGTTGAAGTCATAAGTTTTCATACACTTAGGTTGAAGTCATTAAAACTTTTTTTTAACCACTCCACAGATTTCATATTAGCAAACTATAGTTTTGGCAAGTTGTTTAGGACATCTAGTTTGTGAAGTACATAAGTAATTTTTCCAACAATTGTTTACAGACAGATTGTTTCACGTTTAATTGACTATATCACAATTCCAGTGGGTCAGACGTTTACTTACACTATGTTAACTGTACCTTTAAGCAGCTTGGAAAATTCCAGAAATTATGTCAAGCCTAATTTAGCTTCTGATAATTGGCTAATTGGAGTCAATTGGAGGTGTACCTGTGGATGTATGTTAAGGCCTACCTTCAAACTCAGTGCCTCTTTGCTTGACATCATGGGAAAATCAAAAAAAATCAGCCAAGACCTAAGAAAAAAAATTGTGTACCTCCACAAATCTGGTTCATCCTTGGGAGCAATTTCCAAATGCCTGAAGGTACCACATTCATCTGTACAAAAAATAGTATGCAAGTATAAACACCATGGGAACACGCAGCCATCATACCGCTCAGGAAGGAGACGCATTCTGTCTCCTAGAGATGAATGTAGTTTGGAGCGAAAAGTGCAAATCAATCCCAGAACAACAGCAAAGGACCTAGTGAAGATGCTGGAGGAAACAGGTAGACAAGTATCTATATCCACAGTAAAATGAGTCCTATATCGACATAACCTGAAAGGCTGCTCAGCAAGGAAGAAGCCAGCGCTCCAAAACCGCCATAAAAAAACCAGACTACAGTTTGCAAGTGCACATGGGGAAAAATATCTTCCTTTTTGGAGAAATGTCCTCTGGTCTGATGAAACAAAAATCTAACTGTTTGGCCATAATGACCATTGTTATGTTTGGAGGAAAAAGAGAGAGGCTTGCAAGCCGAAGAACACCATCCCAACCGTGAAGCATGGGGGTGGCAGCATCATGTTGTGGGGGTGCTTTGCTGCAGGAGGGACTGGTGCACTTCAAAAAATAGATGGTATCATTAGGAAGGGAAATTATGTTTGAAGCAACATCTCAAGACATCAGCCAGGAAGTTAAAGTTTGTTCGCAAATGGGTCTTCCAAATGGACAATGACCCCAAGCATACCTCCAAAGTTGTGGCAAAATGGCCTAAGGACAACAAAGTCAAGGTATTGGAGTGGCCATCACAAAGCCCTGACCTCGATCTGATAGAAAATTTGTGGGCAGAACTGAAAAAGCGTGTGCGAGCAAGGAGGCCTATAAACCTGACTCAGTTACACCAGTTCTGTCTGGAGGAATGGGCCAAAATTCCAGCAACTTATTGTGAGAAGCTTGTGGAAGGCTACCCAAAACATTTGACCCAAGTTAAATAATTTAAAGGCAGTGCTACCAAATACTAACAAAGTGTATGTAAACGTCTGACCCACTGGGAATGTGATGAAAGAAATAAAGGCTGAAATAAATCATTCTCTCTACTATTATTCTGACATTTCACATTCTTAAAATAAAGTAGTGATCCTAACTGACCTAAAACAGGGAATGTTTTCTATGATTAAATGTCAGGAATTGTGAAAAACTGATGCACACACGTATCGTGAACCCCCCAGGTGTCCCTGTTTGAGACTTTCAAAATGTGGTCACCCTATAGAAAATGTGCTAGCCGTGTCTGGGACTTCAATTATGACACATTTGAACCTTTATTGGAATGACTGTTTCAGCTGTATGACCCACGTTGCACAAATGCCTGTTTTCCCCATTCTATATGTATCACCTATAATTTTAACTAAAACTAAATTAAAACCTAAATGTAATGAAAATCTAAAACTAAACTATAAAATATTTAAAAACTAAAACTAACAAAGAAAATGAAAACGAAAATAAATTGGGATGAAAAATTTAAAACGAAATAGAGATTAAAAACGATTTTTTTTAAAAACCAATTACAACCTTGGTTCAGCGCGCTGTGTGCAGCAAAAATAGGCTCAATGCGAAACTCTACTTGTAGCCACTCATCTACTATGCAGCATTGCGCTGCTTACGCAGACAGTGTGAATGCTGTAACGTTAACATGGGTGCCGAAATAAATATGCACCGCTTTCACATTGCTTACATCTGTGGTGTGAAACAGGCCTTACACAAGTATTACACTCAGGTCTGTGACATCTTCAAATTAATACATGTCACATTGCCTGTCTAAAATTATGTAAAAATAACCAGTTTACCTCATTTTGAATTACACTACTTTCAGTCATTCAGCTTGAGCTCTTTCAAAGAACACTAGTTACTTAAAAAAACAAGTAGTAGGATTCTGTTTAGAGTATCTGTTGAGAGAACCGTGCAGTCTCAAAGCAGTAGCCTCCATTGAACTTCATTTTAGCTGTCTCTGTGGACAACACTGTCTTCTGCACTTGGTCTTTCTTCCCTGCTCACATTCACCTTCTAGTCTATTTGTTTTGCTGCCTCTGTCTCCATCTCCCCTCTTATCTCTCTCCCTGTTATCTGATATGCTGTTTCTCTCTCCTCAGCTGTTCTGATTGGAGGACTGTGTGCCTTTGTATTTGCAGACTTCCTGGTCATAGGTAAAGATGTAGGAGTGGCAGGCAATAGCGTGAAATTAGTTTGATTTTAGCGCATACTTCGCATTATACGCTCACAGAGAAGTTAAGCTTTAGTTTTAGACGAGTTAAACCTCTCCCTCCCTTGATTAAATGTCTCTGTGTCTCTAATTGTTCTCTTCTTGTTGATCTGCTTGTTTTTTTTTTTAGATATTTTAAGTAATCAATGTTTCTGTCGTTCTCTGTCCAGCTGTGATTGTTGGAGGTGTAGTCGGGGCGCTCTTTGCCGCATTCCTCGTCATGTTACTCGTCTACCGGATGAAAAAGAAAGACGAAGGCAGCTACACACTGGAGGAGCCTAAACAAGCCACCGTCACCTACCAGAAACCGGACAAGCAGGAGGAATTCTACGCCTAACAACCATACACTCGTCTCCTCCATCTCTCCAACCTTCTCCCCTCTTTATCTGACCCCCTTCCCCCTTCCCTCCTGCTTTTCATCTCTCACCCTTTACCTTTGGTTTCCCCATGAGAGTGCCTCTCACTCCACGGACTCTGAACTTTCTTTTCCAAAAAAAGAGAAAAAAAAAACTGAAAAAGATCAATGGTAAAAAAGAAGGAAGTGGCTGTGGGTGGGGTTTTGGGTGGGACATGGCCAATGATAAGTGGGGGGGGGGGGGGTGTTTAGTCTAGACATACACAGAGAAAAAAAAAAAAGCTTTTTTAAGAACATGTTATTATTGATATGTTTAGGATCGTTGTTCTATGAAATTATGACCTGAATTTTTTTCAAATGTGTTTCTGCACAATATTCCTCTCAGACTGAAAACATGGAAGCAAAATAAAACATTTTTTAAAAAGCATGAAAAAATAAGCAAGAGGAAATTAAGACCAAGGGTGTTATGGAGGTAGGGAGAAAATAAAAGTTGCTTGATAGAAGGAGAGAAAGTAGACAAGGAATTTTAGACCATACTCCGAACGCTCTCCTGTCACCAAGGTCAGTGATCTAATGCTGTGTGGTGCCTTCCATTTCCCTGGTGCTAGAGACTGAACGCAAGCAGAGAATAATGTGCATCTGTGTGCGTGTATATTTGCACCTGTGCGTGTGATGTATGTCTAAGGTGCCCTTGTGACCCTAAGCCTAGGCAAACACACACACACACACACACACACACACACACACACACACACACACACACACACACACACACACACACACACACACACACAGCCTGACTCCCTCTGCTGGCGAGAGTGTAAGCACGACGGGCCTTGGACCGCCTGTTTGGAACAGAGAGCCCAAAACATGTACAATGTTAAACACAGCACATAAAAACACTGCATATTTGCTGTGAGGGAGCGCATGCATAGATTCAGAGAACTAGCCTCTCCTCTGCTCTGTATAAAGTCTTAGTATTCAATAGTAATAATCAATAATATATCTGCAGCTCTGAATGGAAGGAAAATGATGATCATAATATTCGTAGTGAAGGATATCTATTTAGCTGTGCAGTAAGGTTTTATTGGTGTAAATATCAACTCAACTTTTTGTTTTATCATGCTTTTAATCATGCCATTGTACTAAACATTAAACGCACAGACACGTTATTGATATCCACCCAAACATCTACACATTGCAGTTGGAATCTACGTTGTGAGCCATTTTTGTAAGTTAAATGCAGAGAAAACGTATCAGCCCAGTGAAATGCTGAAACCTTTCACTCAGCAGTTCAGTATTTCAAAGGAAATTAGGTCAAGTCTCTGGTTTTTGTTTTGAAAGCACAAACTCACAAGGTTAATCTTTCCCACTGACAAAATTCACTTTCACACAAAAATGCCACACAAAAAGACCTTTCTGATGGACAGTCATTTTGTCAGCTCGTGGCTTTTTTTTTTTTCCCCAGATAAGACGTAGGAAGTTGTTGATAAGGAACTTGTGCGATTGGGTTTATGTTGATGGGGTGGCTGCAACATTATCGCTGTGGATCATTTTTAGAATATTATGTGTCTAACAAAGCATCTGATCTGAAAGCCTTGAATGAAGCTGGAAGGACAACAATACTTCTCAGTGGTTTTGTTTTGGTTGAAATCCATGTCATGGCTTGTGATGCATCTAATTCATTGAAGCAGAATGACTAGAAATGCATGAAGTAGCAATAACAAGCTGTCAACAACAGAACGCTCAGATGTTGTCACTTAACTCTGTGGTTGACGTGCTCAGAATGTATGTGAGATGTCATGAGGTGTGATGTCCACGTTACTCAAAGCTGTAGCTCAAGAAGTGAGTGAAAATGTACAATTAGTACATATCATTTTAAATATTTAAACATGTAACAGTAATGTATAGTATTTGGGATGGGCTGTGTGCTTAGCAACATCATCACACAGACTTTAGAACCAGTGAATCCTCAATATGTCCTTTTACTAACCACAGTAAAGGACATTTAGAAAACTCTCTTATTTATAAACATATAGCTGAGCTGAGGGTAAAGCTGTTATAATACTGAAATATGACATCAAATAGCTTCCTATTATATCACCATTAAGAATGCATGGTAACGATTTTTTTACGTGAGAGTTCTACCCATAAGGCACACTAGCGCATACTCAGTCATTTAACTAAGTGTGTGTAATAGAGCACATTCCAGACTCCACACTGTTTTCTTTGAGACATTGTGGGGCGGTGAGGGAAATCTGAGACAGGGTTGCATCCATTTGGGGTGGTTGTACTTCAATCTAAGATTGTAATACCTTGTGCAACTGTACTTTAGCTTGAATATTGTACTCTCTATTTGCTGGTTTGAATGCATCTGCAAGTGTGTTACCCTCCCAAGCAGTTCTTCCATTGTGGGGATGGAACTCTTCTCCTTTCACTGAAGTCACTCCATGACACAATTGCTCAAACACTTAAAAGCATATTGGTTGATTTTCATAAAACCTGTCTAGAAAATGACCTGGTCCTATTTTACTCCGAAATCAAAAAAGCAAATAAGATATTATAGTGTGCATATAGAAAATTAAGCTTATTTTTGGGGCCAACATTTTTATATATAGATATTTTTTACATTGTGACAGTATTTTCATGAAAGTTCCGCACATTATACATCCAATTCTCATTACCGCAATCCGAAAAAAGATGATCATTATGATAGTCATTACTGCAATAAAAAAAAAAGATGGTCAGAATTATATTCCTGTACCTCAGTGCAAATGAAGATGGTCATTAGGATATTCTCATTACCGCAATGCAAAAAAAAAAAAAAAAAAAAAAAAAGGTCATTATGATATTCCCATTATGTTAAATAATTATGGTCATTATGATACTGTCATTGCTGCAGTGTGAATTTTTTTTAATTAAATGTATAAAGTATTAAGACATAGTAGTATACTGCCTTTCATTTTTGCTGATTACATTTTTTATTTTTTTTTGTAAAACAGCTTTTTTACTGTAATACAGTAAAACAATGACAGTGTTGCTGTTATGAGAATCATCATTGAAAACAATGGGAATAGTAAAACGTACAGACATGTTACCGTAATGGGGGGCTATATGTGTTAAAGTGTCTTGAAAATAATGTCACAATGCAATGAATCTTAATGGTCTTTTATGTAGGCTTCATTTTCTTTCTGCAAAAAAATAATTTCACATTCTTCTGTATTAATTTTTGGTTAAATATGACCAGGGTTTTGTGACAATCACTCCAATGCTTAACTTTGCAGCCTAGACCTTCTAAATAGAACCTAAAGGAATTCATGACCTGCACACCTTTGAATAAATGGCTGTTTTAAGAGTTCGTTTCCTGGACACTGAGAAACACTATAAGCGTGTCCTACTGGTTCCAGATTTAGTTCAGAATTTGTCTTTAGCTGTATTTCGAAGACTGACCCTACCACTGTCACTCCGATAAAAAACAAAAACAGCAATCATTAGTGTCTAATTGGAATATAGACTTGAATAATGTAAATCAAATGCTTCTGTGACGAACAAGCCTCCAATTAGTATGGAAGTCAGGTATTAAGACATGATGATTGTTAACAAAATATTCCTTCTTTTATAATATAAAAAAATAGGCTTTTTTTAACCCGTTGGTGCTGGAGGTTAAATATTTAGATCGCAATGTTCACAGCTTTCACCCCACCTGTCATACTATCTAATCTTTACATGAGACCAACACATGCACACGTCCTTGTGAAGCCCCCACATCTCACCTACAACCATGCACCTGTTCAGCCGGGTATGTCTGGAGCTCACTGTGTGTTAATGTTATGGATGTCAGTGGAACTTTGAGTTTGCATTGCTGTCTTTTCTACTCATTTCTACCTGTAATTTGTCACTCTTTCTATTCATAGCCAAATATGAGGCGGGCCTTCCTGTGTCTGTGTGCCAATCACAGACCAGCATGGTCCTGGTCTGATGGTCGCCCAGTGTGCTTTTATACATGCACATTTTTTTAAAGAAATGTTTTGTTTTTAGAATTTTTTTTTTTTCTCTCATTGGTTGATTTGTGTATAAAGAGGCAACGTTATGTCACTAATATGCCACTCTATTCTAAATAAAAACCTGATTGGTTACCTCTGTAGCCGGTGTGACTTTATTGGCTAGGGATTTCTAGGCTATGTTTGGAATAGCATACCATACTATTCTATCTACCATACTAGACTTTTTCTGGAGTATGTGTACTGTGCACACTATCTACACTATGTCTGACCAGGGGCAGTGGTGGCTTGGCGGTTAAGGCTCTGGGTTACTGACTAGATGGTCAGGGATTCAAGCCTCAACACTGCCACAATGCCACTGTTGGGCCCTTGAGCAAGGCCCTTGACCCCATCTGCTCCAGGGGTGCTGTATCATGGCTGACCCTGCGCTCTGACCCCAGCTTGGCTGGGATATGTGAAAAAAAAGAATTTCACTGTATATGTGCAAATGTATAATGTGTGTTAAAATTATAATTATAAATTAATTACCTACTTCATTGGCCAAAATGTGCAGTATACAACAGAGCTTGCTGTGCATAATACTCCATCCCATATATACAATGTGCTCAACTTTAGCTTTCATTTCCAGTGTCACATGAAATTCCAGTGTCATCAGAATAAAATGCAGAATAGAAAATAGTATAAAAACTGCCAAGTGATCATTTTTTTTTCTTTTTTTTTCTTTTTTTTGAGACAACTGGTGACCAACATCTAAATTAAACGTGTTGCACATCATGACACTTCGAGTGAAATCTGTTTGAATTGCTTATCACTGGATAATGCATATTGTTTCACATAGTATTTTTTATAGTAAGCAGTGTAGTGTATACAGCACAGTATGCTAGTATTCCACTACAAGCATAGCTATAGTTTCTGCTCCTTTATTAAGTCTTACATCTACATTTTCTGAACAGAACACTTGTGATCTAACATTAAAAGGAAGTATCTGAAAGCAAAATATTTATGCTGCAGAATTCAATGAAGTTTGACCCACAAAGATGCTGAGTAACTTCACAAAGAAAACAGTGTTGTTGAGTGGGCCAGTATTCAGGTCTTGTATGGTTATAGGAGTCAACATTTCATTTTAAAGGGATAGTTCACGCAAAAAATGGAAATTCATAATTTACCCATCGCAGATGTGTATGACTTTCTTTCTTCTGCAGAACACATAATTTTTCGAAAAATACCTTTAAAAAAATTTCTTTCACATTCGCATTCCTCTTGTGTTTATGGCGATTCACAATCTTCATGCATATCGCCAACTACTGGGCAGGGAGGAAAATTTATAGTAAAAAATGACATAAATATTGATTTGTTTCTCACCCACACCTATCATATAACTTCTGAAGACATGGATTAAACCACTGGAGTCTTATGGATTACTTAAATGCTGCCCTTAAGTGCTTTTGTTGATTCCTAGTTCTTGCCACCATTTACTAGCATTGTTTAGACTCTCGGAGCTGAGATATTCTTTTAAAAATCTTTGTGTTCAGCAGAAGAAAGAAAGTCATACACATCTGGGATGACATGAGGGTGAGTAAATGATGAGATAATTTTCATTTTTGGGTGAACTATCCCTTAAAATAAATGCATCTTTTTCCAGTTTCCAATTAAAGTGAATGGGGATGGGTACCATTCTGCCTAACATCCCCTTGGTGTTCCACAGAAGAAACAAGTTTAAACGGGCTTGACGCAACAAGAGGATGAGTGAATGATGTAAGAATGTTCTTTTTTGGGTAAACTATCCCTTTAACGTGTTTAAAAAAAAATAAAAACCCCGTCAATTTAAGGAACTTTTGTTTTCAACATTGAAACTTGCAAAGCAAGCAACTGATAAATGTGGCGTTACAGAGATATTAGTAAAGGTAAAAGGCGCGTTAATTCAGTAGCAGCCACCTGCAAAACCGCGATGACGGAAACGCCTCGTCTCTATGTCACGTGATGTAACTTGAGCAGCTTGTGCAGGTTATCAATCAATTCTCATGCTAGTGTTTGGCTTTTCTCAAGCGCACTTTAATGACTAGTTTAGAGTTAAAGGGCATGTTTAGCGTGGGCAACACGATGACTGAAGATTCCTTGTTTGCCAGTGATTACGGTGGGTGATTTGATGTAAATGAGCTGATTGACACTATATTTTCCACCGATAATTGTCTAATTGGTTTAATTTCTAAACGGAAAAAATGTCTAATGGTTTGATGCATTGGGCGGAGGTTCAATTAGTGATAAATGCGCACGTGGAGAAAGTGTTACTTTTAGAACAACATCCTGAACTATTGTTTAGTAACTTTGATGTGTTAAGTCTCCGAGAATAATAAAAAGTTGCATTTTACTGTTTCCACCACATACACTAGTAACTTTGCACACGCTCTGCTCAAACACCAAACGCATAGTAAAAGAGTGCTCTGAACTTCCAAAAAGTCACACAAACACTTAATGATAAATTAATTAATCTTAATCAAGAAGAGAAAAAAGTGAGTCAAAAAACAACAACAACAACAACAACAACGACTGAAAATAAATTAAAAAAAAGCCTTTAAATGAGGGTTAGGGTATAATGGGACTAAAGCCCTGGGGTTAAAGGCACATTGATCTGATTTTCTCTCAAAACACTAAACGGCAACAAAAACTACCACAGTACTTTTCTAAACATGTACTGAACATAACTGTTTGTTACTATCCACTGCAAAATGTTGATTGCGTGTCATATCTAAAGTTTGATTTTGAGGTAATTTGATCAACTATTTAAGGCATATTTAAATGTGGCAAATTTATGTAGCCAATGAGAATCCCTGAAATTATCAATTTTTGAAACATAAGTATTTCTTATTTTGAAGTCAAGGCAAAAGTCCAATAACTGTCCAATAGGTGAAAGGTTAATATTGGGGTAAAAAGCCCCCTAAATGCCCCCCATAAAACACACAGTTTTTCTTAAGTGTGGGGGAATAGATTCATCATGAAAAATGTTGAAAAGTGGACTCACTTTGACTGATCCAATCACATTGGAGATTAATTTGTTTATAGAATAACTGAGATGTCCTGAAATGCCAGATGTGTTTGAAATTAACATGGAATGGTACATTCTTTTCTGAAGGGTTTATTTGGAATAATCTTAATTTATTACTCAAAAAAAAAGCATCTTGCTGTCTCAAAATTATTTGCATTATTTGACAATTTTTACACTATAATAATGTCCCCTATATCAACACACTATCACAATAAAGCCCCTGGGGGCCTTTTACCCCATGTGTAGGGTAAAAAGCCCCCTTGCCACTTTTTTTTTTTTTTTATATATAAACTGGATTTTAATCAAAACAACCACAACAACAAATTATGTTGCTCAATCAGTATTCAATAAAAAGAAATCGTAGATAGACTCAGAACATTGTCAATGTAAGTTTAAATAGGTATTTGATCGTCTGTTTCATGAAAACCCAATAATTCCAGTTAGAAAAGATAAAAAAACAATAAATCTGAATATACTGAAGGACTGTGCTGAGTTTGTTGGATGTAGAAACTGCAGAAGGACTTACATACTGTTTTTTTTAATGGAACTTTAAGGAATTTTGGGGAAACTGTCCGATCAGTTAGAAATTACATATTCAGAACAGGCTAAGATGGGTTACAGTCTAAAATTTTGCTCTTGGTTTGAGGGATTTTGACAATACTTTTTGGCTTTGGCTTTGACAAGCCAGCATAATAATGCACCATTCTGTGTTGGGATGCCAAAGTCTGCTGGTGAGTGCTTTATTCCATTCTTGTGCTGTGAAGGTATCATTCTCTTTTTTGTGTGTGTGTGTGTGTGTGTGTGTGCCATTTTATATTTACAGAAGGTCCATGTCCTCTGTGTGAGGAGGAAGAACAGAGAGGTTACTGCAGATACAGAGACACCGAGCAAGAGATTGAGAGAGAAATAAACAGTGATGTAGAAGAGCATGTGAAGGAAAAGGTGGAGGATGAGGTGTCTCAAGAGTTTGAGAGGAATTTTGAGGTGAAATCTGAAGGAAAAACTAAGGAGAACTGGACAATAGATCAAGAACCTGAAGACAGGAAACCCGAGACAAATGAGGAAGACAGCAAAACTGAAGATGAACATGATGTTGAACAGAAAAATGAGAAAAAAACAGTTGGGGAGCAAAAAGAGGAATTAGACAATGGTAAAAAATATGGGGAGAAAGACAGGAATAAGAAAGTGGAAGAAAGTGGCGAAGTCATTTTAAAAGACCAAGCGAAGACCAACGATGAAAAAGAGACAAGAGTTTTGGCAGTGTCGCCTTTAAAGGACGACTGTATTTTGCAGATGAGCCCTGATTGTAACATGGACTTAGTGATGGTGTGTGAGCAGTCAGTACAGAAATCTATGAGTGAAGAACTCATGTTATGTCCCCCTGATACCTCAAATCTACCCCAGCGCCCTACACAATCCCCACCCAAACCTTTATCCATCACGTTACCACCCCAAAATCACACACTACAACCCTTTCAGGCCCCACCAGTACTTCAGACCCAAGTCCCAGCACAGGCCCAGTTGGAGACTCCATGCTTGGGGAAACGGCCCTATGAAAGCAGCCCCGCTGTTGAGCGCCCAGCCATGGTGTCCACAGGGCAGGTGGAGGTGACGCTGAGGCAGGTGTACACCACTCGCCGTTACACCCGTTTCACCAGCAGAACAGCTCCGCTGCTGCCTCTGCCCTCAGTGAGTGGAGAAACCAGCACACCAGCTTTACCTTCCATTAGCACTGATGCTCCTCTGATGCCTCCTAAGAAGAAAACACGCACTTTTTACAGCACCGGTGAGAAAAATAGACTATGTTTGTGGTTGTTTATGGACACACTGTAATAGATCTCTTCAGTTTATAGTCCTAAACCTGGAATTGAATTAGCATGTTCAAGCCATGTGTTACCTTGGGAACTTCTAATGGGAATTTGAAGTTTCTAATGAAATAAGGTCTGTGGTTAACTTTTATTGAAGGGAATTTGCTGTTTTGTTCTACAACAAATTACACGCATGCATTCATACTATAAATGTTAATGTATTAAAACTGTTGTGTGCTTTAAAATTATATGTTGCTAACAAGTTTCTACATATGTTAACCATACATATTTACTAATAAATTGAAAACCATCAATCTAAAATCCTGAAATTTCCGACAGAACTCCGTATTAGCCAACAAATTGACATCGTGAATGAACAGCCCTTATATAGGATATTCTTAAGAGTGTTTATTGACATAAATGTGAGGGGGTTGTAGTTGCATACAGTATGTGTGTTACCCATTGTGTTGTAGATCAGTTGGAGGAGCTGGAGCGAGTGTTTCAGGACGATCACTACCCTGACGGAGATAAGAGAAAGGAGATCGCAGCAGCCATCAGTGTTACACCCCAGAGAATCATGGTCACTGTCCACTGAAATTCATTCCTTTCCATTTTCGTTTGAAAAGGCATTGTTTTAGCTACATGTACACCTCTCATTCTCACTGGAATAGCGCTTTCCTGCACCGAAAACACTTTCCAAATGTTCTCCATATCTGCGTACTATGGAAAACACTGACATTAGAAAAGGTTTCAAACATAAAGGTATAGTTCACCCATAAATTAAAATTCTCTTATCATTTACTCACCCTCATGCCATCCCAGATGTGTATGGCTTTTTTTTTTCTGCTGAACACAAGTGAAGATTTTTAGAAGAATATCTCAGTTCTGTAGGTCCATACAATGTAAGTGAATGGTGGCTAAAACTTGGCATTAAATTATTCCACACAAGTTGTTAAATCCATGTCTTCTGAAGCAAGCTAATAATTTAACCACTGGAGACATATGGATTACTTTTATGCTGCCTTTATATGCTTTTTGGGGCTTCAAGGGTCTGATTTCCATTCACTTGCATTGTGAGGACCTACGGAGCTGAGATATTCACCTAAAAATATTTGTTCAGCAGAAGAAAGTAAGTCATACACATCTGGGATGGCATGCGGGTGAGAAAATGATGAGAGAATATTTGGATGAATTATACCTTTAAAACGTATTAATGTGGACATGGCCTTAGTCTATTTATCATTGTAGATGTTCATATTAATAAAATGATCATTGCATCAGAAATTCTATGCAAGTTATAATAAATTTGCTCTGATCCCTGCAACAGGTGTGGTTTCAGAACCGTCGAGCTAAATGGAGGAAAACGGCAAAAGCCACAGCGAAAAAGGTTCCTGCTAATCGGGGGCCTCCTTGTGTCCAAGTCAACAGGTTACAGTGGCAAAACATGATTCGGCATTGTGTGCCCACACTGACACAGTGCAACTGATCTTTTCGCTTATGTTATGTGACATAACTGATGCTTAAAAACACAAGTATAAATTTGTGTGTATCTGTGTGAATGGGTCCACAGGCCACCAGTTTTCACATGTCCAACTGTTGCACCTCAACATTCCAAGTCTGGAAACACACTCCCCCCCTACAGTACCATCCTTCCCAGCTGCACCAGTCTACCAGGTATACGTTAGCATTAATCAAACAATCTATTAGGACTTTTTTTAATTTAATTAAACTTCACTTTAGGAATTTAGTTATTTCATTAGTGGTGCTTGCCAAGGCAAGCATCACTATTATTGTTTTTGCTCATATGTAGAGTTAAAAAAAATTATTGATACCTTTTTTCTTGTGCATTATCAGTGTGCGAAATTTGTGTTTAATTATATTTGGACATTTTTCATCAGATTCAGCTTGTGTTGATGTGGGACCTTGTGTGTCTCAAGGAGGATTTTTGGAGTACATGCCCCCTCCCATGCACAGTCCTCCCCCGATTCGCCGTGCCTCCTTGCCTCTTATCACGACATACAACCACCCCATTCACACTGTGTCCCTTCTGTTGGACACACCTGAACACAGTGAGCCCAGCTCCACAGACACAACGCCACTGAGCTTGCAGACCGACACTGGGTTAGTATGAAACTGGGTTACTCATTCCCTGACGTTCCCTCATTAACCACTAGAATTCGGCACAGAGCATTTTTACAAAGTGTTATCCAGTTTACAGGTCCTTAAAATAGCTGGGAATATCATCTGTTCAGTGCAAATATTTTGATGTCTGATGTACCCCTGGGGTACTTAAATTAAATTTTGCTTTGTTAAACCTATTAAACTGAAGAAATAGTACAGTGCATCGTGATTCATCACAAGTTTTTTTGTTTTGTTTTTTTGGATTATGTTTAAGAAATGAAAACAAAACACATTAATATGTGTAATGTGTGCAAGTTTTATACATTCCTGTGAATGACCCTCATAGCAGAATGTACAGTATGTGGTACTTTGTGACTTTAATTATATTAATATAACTAATATTCACTAATATGTGACCTGCTCCATAATTTTGAGTTGCTTCGATCAAGAAAAAAAACGTTTAGAGTTTTATGTACTAAGATAAAAAACAGAAAGTCTCTGCCAAGTATTATATCTCAGCACCGGACACACAATAACTATATCATAAGAAGGCATAAAACTCAATGGGGCAAATTCACTAAACAGTTGCAACACTTTTGCTTGTAGTATTTCAGTGCAAAAACCTGCTTCTTATTCACTAACCACCCACAATCATATTTAAGAGTTTTTAAATGAAGTTATTATCATTCCTTTCTGGGTCTTCTCTATGTAAATTAGGCTCATTATAAATTGTGCTTTATTCACAAAAATTGCCCAGCGCAATTTACATCGCCAGATGAATACAGGTGGTTAAATTTATTTTATTTAAAATAAATGTTTGTGTACATTTTCTATTGATCATAGCAGCAATAATTCATCAAATAATGATCAAATGATGATAAATCAAGATGCGCAGTGTGGTCAAGCACACTTTCGACATTTTAAAGAGATTATTAAGGTGTCTGGATCATAGTAGTAGAGCGATGATGTACAGTCCCAGCAGACTGCATCAGATCACATTAGTCTGCTGCATCCTTCGCTTTAGAGCGCTCAGAATTGGTTTGCAAGATCGGAAATGGGGCATGCAAATTGCGTTAAGCACAGATTTTGTGGGTGCGTTTGTGTCGTTGCCTAACCTGCATAATTTTGTTTTGTGAATTTGGTGCTAAACCAGCGCAGACTGCGTGTGCAAATAACGGGCGCTTTAACCGGCCGCAGAACATTCTTAGTGAATTTTCCCCAAAATGTATTTCTGGGTCAAAGTGACTCAAAATGATGAAGCAGGTCATACACCGATCAGCCACAACATCAAAACCATCTGCCTAATATTTTGTAGGTCCCCCTCGTGCCATCAAAACAGCACCAACCCGCATCTCAGAATAGCATTCTGAGATGCTATTCTTCTCACCACAATTGTACAGAGCGGTTATCTTAGTTACCATAGACTTTGCCAGTTCGAACCAGTCTAGCCATTCTCTGTTGACCTCTCTCATCAACAAGGCATTTCCGTCCACAAAACTGCCACTCACTGGATGTTTTTTGTTTTTGGCACCATTCGGAGTAAATTCTAGAGACTGTTGTGCGTGAAAATCCCAGGAGATCAGCAGTTACAGAAATACTCAAACCAGGCAGTTCTGTGGTAGGTAGTGCTTTGTTGATGTGAGAAGTCAACAGAGAATGGCCAGACTGGTTCAAACTGACGAAGTCTACAGTAACGCCGATAACCGCTCTGTACAATTGTGGTTAGGGTTAGGGTTATTTGTATACACCGATCAGCCACAACATTAAAATCACTTGCCTAATATTGTGTAGGTCCCCCTCGTTCTGACAAAACAGCTCTGACCCGTCGAGGCCTCTGAAGGTGTCCTATGGTATCTGGCACTAAGACGTTAGCAGCAGATCCTTTAAGTCCTGAAAGTTGCGAGGTGGGGCCTCCATGGATCGGACTTGTGGTCCAGCACATCCCATAGATGCTCAATCGGATTGAGATCTGGGGAATTTGGAGGCCAAGTCAACACCTTGAACTCTTTGTCACGTTCCTCAAACCATTCCTGAACAATTTTTGCAGTGTGACAGGGCGCATTATCCTGCTGAAAGATGCCACTGCCATCAGGGAATACCGTTGCCATGAAGGGGTGTACTTGGTCTGCAACAATCTTTAGGTATGTGGTACGTGTCAAAGTAACATCCACTTGAATGCCAGGACCCAAGGTTTCCCAGCAGAACATTCCACAGAGCATCACACTGCCTCCGCCGGCCTGCTTCTTCCCATGGTGCATCCTGCTGCCATCTCTTCCCCAGGTAGACGACGCACACGCACCCGGCCGTCCACGTGATCTAAAAGAAAACGTGATTCATCTGACCAGGCCACTTTCTTCCATTGCTCCATGGTCCAGTTCTGATGCTCACTTGCCCATTGTAGGGACTTTTGGCGGTGAACAAGGGTCAGCATGGACACTCTGACCGGTCTGCAGCTACGCAGCTCCATACACAGCAAGCTGCGATGTACTGTGTGTTCTGACACCTTTCTTTCTTCGTACTAACCACTGCATACCGGGAACACCCTACAAGACTTGCCGTTCTGGAGATGCTCTGACCCAGTTGTCTAGCTATCACAAATTGGCCCTTGTCACAGTCGCTCAGATCCTTACGCTTGCCCATTTTTCCTGCTTCCAACACATGAAATTCAAGAACTGACTGTTCACTTGCTTCCTAATATATCCCACACCTTGACAGGTGGCATTGTAACGAAATAATGTTATTCACTTCACCTGTCATTGATTTTAATATTGTGGCTGATCAGTGTATAATAATAATAATTAATAATATTAATGGTAATGCTCAGTTATATATATAGTACATAATCATATAATATGATTTAAAAGAACAATGTGCACAAGGCAATTATGGTATTGTTTCTCTAATGTGTTGCAGGTTTGACTATGATGGCTTGGGTTCCTCTGTAAACTACATGACCTCAGCTCCTCAAAATAGCACCTTGAATTTCCAGCTAAACACATTTCCTCAACAGTCCAACACCTTATTAACTCAGCAAACTAATACTCTCCTGCCTCAACAAACAAACAGTATGTTAACCCAGCAAAGCACTTGTCTTATGCCCCAGCAGACCAACAACATACTATTGCCCCAGTACTCCCACCTGTCCTACCTTACACCCTCTCCTTACCTCACCCCAAACCCCACTGAGGACAGCAGTGCTTCATACATGTCCCTCACCACAGGTACCAACAACACACTGCCTGCTTACACCAGTAGTGCACATTTGTACCTTCAGTCTCAGATGGGCAACCAGATGCTTCTACAATCAGGACTGCAAGGTAAATGAGAAATCACCCACACTGCACAAATCATTCTGTAGGAAACATGGTTTAAAGGGATAATTTACCCCAAAATGAGAATTCAGTTATCATTTACTCTCCCTCGTGCCATCCCAGATGTGTATGACTTTCGTTCTTCTGCAGAACACAAAACATAAGTGATATAATAGTTGTGGGTGAGAAACAGATTCATATTTAAGTCTTTTTTTCTCTATCAATTTACAGCATTGACCAGCCTCAAACAGGTGGCTGAATGTGAAAGTGAAACGCATTAGAATGTGGAAGTGAAAGTTTAGATTTACAGTTAAAAAAATGACTTGAATATTGATCTGTTTCTCACCCACATCTATCATATCACTTCAGAAATTATGTATTTAACCACTGTAGTCTTATGGATTACTTTTATACTGCATTTTGGATCTTCAAAGTTCTGGTCACCATTCACTTGCATTGTATGGACCTTCAATGCTGAGATATTCTTAAAAAAATCTTTGTTTGTGTTCAGCAGAAGAAAAAAAGTCATACACATCTGGGATGGCATGAGGGTGAGTAAATGATGAGAGAATTTTCATTTTTGGGTGAACTATACCTTTAAGTGTCATTTCTGTGTTTGTATGAAGCATATCAGGCCTACCCATGGACCACTGAGGTGTATAGTCAGTCGGGTCAGTATACACAGGCAGTATTTCAGCCACATGGTCACGAGAGCCATTACCCTCAGCTGCTGCCCCAGCAACACTACATTGAGCTACAAGGAGCACCCCAGCCCAGCCTACCCAAACCCTCCCCTGATCCCTTGCTGCCCAATGTTAAGGCAGAGTCTGAAGACGTGGGGCATGGCCAGCCAATCAGAGTCAGCGTGGCAGAGCCTACTTTTCATTGCGATTTCTCACCGATTCACTTTTGAGAGCAGCAGGTAGTGAGTGGTCTTAGTTTTCTTATTCATTGTGCTATCAAAATGGACATTTTACATGTGCATATAATGTATTTCATAATGCAATATAAAATACTATCACCGAGCACTTTATTAGGAACACTATGTTCCTAATAAAGTGCCCGACGTGGTCTTCTCCTGTTGTAGCCTCTCCGCCT
Source organism: Myxocyprinus asiaticus (assembly GCF_019703515.2). NCBI lineage: Eukaryota > Metazoa > Chordata > Actinopteri > Cypriniformes > Catostomidae > Myxocyprinus > Myxocyprinus asiaticus. Next base: position 18,160,916 of record NC_059373.1, on the reverse strand, counting down.
CAAGGTTCGACATGTTGTGCATTCTAAGATGATAGTCTGCTCACTACAATTGTACAGAGGGGTTATCTGAGTTACCGTAGACTTTGTCAGTTCGAACCAGTCCGACCATTCTCTGTTGACCTCTGTCATCAAAAAGGCGTATCTGTCTGCAGAACTGCCTCTCACTGGATGTTTTTTTTTTTTTTGGCACCATTCTGAGTAAATTCTAGAGACTGTTGTGTGTGAAAATCCCAGGAGATCAGCAGTTACAGAAATACTCAAACCAGCCCGCCTGACACAAACAGTCATGCCACGGTCTAAATAACTGAGATTTTTATCCCCATTCTGATGGTTGATGTGAACATTAACTGAAGCTCTTGACCCCCATCTACATGATTTTATGCATTGCACTGCTGCCACACAATTGGCTGATTAGATAATCACATGAATATGTAGGTGTGAAGGTGTACCTAATAAATTGCTTGGTGAGTGTACATTACATGCACATGTAAACAGATTCATTGAGAGTAATCATTTCTACTGAAAGCTAGATTAACAAGAGGTTTTAGCATTTGTGTGGGTACATGATAGAAAGTTGTATTCCTTATATTACTGATAAACTTGTGTTGTGTTTCAGGGCACTGACAGTGGAGATCTGCAGGCAGTATTTTCATTTCTTTATGTGTGTGTCTTCGATTTCTTTTGTTGCTGTGTGCAGACTCTATTAAAATATCCTTTCTCTGAATTTGTGTTTTGAATGTGATTTTTGGATGTGCATACCCAAAGAAATGCAAACAGGAAATCAAAGGATCTAGGATAGACTTTGATGTTTGGGGCTCTCCTTTAGTGTAACTGCATGTTGCAGGAGATACTTGCTTTTGCCACAAGAGAGAGCTGTTTTACAATAATGTTGATTTCAACTAATCAATCCTCTATTAGCGGGGTCCAAAAGTAGGCTATAAGAAAAGTAGTGAATATTTTATTGAATTATTTTCCAAATTAATAATAAGCAAAAACATCATTACAAATTATAAACATAAGTTAATGTTTTTTATTTTATATATATATATATATATATATATATATATATATAATTTTTAAATATCTTAGTATTTTGTATGTCCCCTTTTTGCTTTAATGATGAAATTCTTTCTAGCCTGCATGGACTCCGCAAGTTTGTGCAAAAGCCGATGATCCATGTTATCCAGCATGATTTGAGAATGTTAAAAATAGCATCTTGAGAAAGGAAATATGACCTGTTGTGCAAAGGATTTAACATGGTTAATGTCACTAAATTGCTATCATTTAATAAGTCACTTAGAAATAGTGCAGAGTCTTTAATATTTCTTTTACGTTTCTTGGTTTCAAAATCCTAAAATTTCTAGTTTATTTCCAAAAAAGATTGAATGAGGGCAAGACAGAGATGTTGTTTTTGAAGAAATGGGAAAAAAATGAATAGATGGTAGAAAGATTTCATAAAAGACTGATCATTACAGCACAATCTACCATTTAAACAGTGTAAACCTTCACACATACGTAAATGCATGCTATGAACGCATGCCCCAGTTCCTTGCCACTTCCTCTCTCTGGCCGATTTTTGATATAGTGAGAAATGTAGTGAGATAGAAGTGAACGCCATGTTTGCTTTGTCTAATCTTTTACTACAAATTAAATAATTAATTACAAAAGTGTTGACAGTCATTTTTAGAGAGGAATTTATGAGCAACTGTTCATTCAGTGATCACTGTGGGATGTTAATTCCATCACTGTGTTATATATAGGCTGTTAAAATTTTCATTCATGATACATGAAGTTACAATTTTCTGTATGTATTATATCAGGACTTTGTTATAGCAGTACCATTTGCTGTAATCGCATGTTACTGTAGATTTCCCATAGTAATAGACAGTTATTCCTGTAAAGTTAGGGTCAAAGAAATCCTGTTTGGGCAATTACTGCAGTTTCATCACTTATAATGATGTTATGTCAGCCATAAATATCTTTTATTCATTTACCATATCAATTTGGTCTTTGGGTAAAAGATGCATCAAAATTAGGATTAAATCTTGAATGTGGAAGCTGTTGAGAAATCTCTTAGATCATTCTGAGATAATCATCAAAAAGCTCATCAACTTCTTAAAACATAGGCAGGAAACTCTGACCACCACACAGGAACTTACATGTGCAAGTCTGTTCGTCAGGATCAGGGTGTGTTTGTGTGGCTCTGAAGGCTGTTTCTAAACTGTTTAAGCTTGTTTTGTCTCAGTGTTGAAAAGACGAAGAGAAAGATGTCTGGAACACGTACACTCTGCTGCCATGTCACCACAGCGACCCGATCATTTGCCATCTTGTTTCTGGTAACATGCAGCTTCACACAAACATTTACACCCACTCAAAAATTACTAATGAAAAACTTGACATTGATGAGCTTTAACAACAACACAATGTATGTACGATGTTCATTGGTTGTTGAAGGCTTATGTATGACAAAGTAAAATGATCTGCTTTATCTGTGTATACAATGTGTGTTTTTGTTGGTAGAATAAGAGAGAACTGGCAGTTTCTTGTTGTAGTACTCTGGTTGTAACAGTTTGTAGTAATGCATCAGGTGGATTTACTTGTAGTTTATAGTGCTGGGGAGATTAAAGCAACAGACAGAGTTGAAATAAGTAGCATAAAATAGCATAGCCATTTTGTTGATCTTGGTTGTCATTTGGTTAATGCATAATAGAGAAATTTGTGGCAGGAAGCTACAGCCATTTTGAAAGAGAGAAGTCACATTCAGTTATTGACCAACACTTTCAGTGTTGACAGTTTTAAAGGTCTGTTCAACAGCATATTTGTCGTACGGCACTAACCACCTTTCTTGTCTGGAGCTGATATTTGTTTAGCAACTAATATAAAAGATAAATAGACAGAGGTACTAAATATAGCCTACTGTATACTGTGGCCCCACAAAGTATTTGGACACTTATGCCGCACTCAAAAAAAAAAAAAAAAAAAAAAAAAAAACACTTAACAGTAAGGTTCCATTTGTTAGTAGAAGTTAACAACATTAACTAAAATGAACTAACAATAAACAATACTTTTACAGTAATTAATCTTGGCTAATGTTGATTTCAACATGTAGTAATAAATTAGATTAGTTAATGCACTATAAAATAACATGAACTAAAATTGAATAACTATATTTTTGTTAACAAATATTATAAATGCTGTTAAAAATACAGTATAATGTTCACTGTTAGTTCATGATACGTAATGCATTAACTAATGTTAACAAATGGAACCTTATTGTAAAGTGTTATCAATATACATTATCTGTCTGTCTGTCGCTCTGTCTATCTATCTATCTATCTATCTGTCTATCTGTTTATCTATCTGTCTGTCAGTCTATCTGTCTGTCTATCTATCTGTCTGTCAGTCTATCTGTCTGTCTATCTGTCTGTCTATCTATCTGTCTGTCTATCTATCTGTCTATCTATCTATCTATCTGTCTATCTGTCTGTCTGTCTGTCGCTCTGTCGCTCTGTCTATCTATCTATCTGCCTGTCTGTCTGTCTGTCTTGTCTGTCTGTCTATCGATCTATCTGTCTGTCTGTGTCTGTCTATCTGTCTGTCTATCTATCTGTCTATCTATCTGTCTGTCTGTCTGTCTATAGATACAGTATATATATATATATATATATATATATATATATATATATATATATATATATATATATAAAATGTAAAGGATGTATGTAGAATGGACATGTTCCAGAAAGTTTAATAACCAGGAAGAGGCCAATTCTTTTTGTCCCAATTTTAAACAATATATAGATATATTGTTCAAAATTAGAACAAATAGTATTTGGACTGATTTTTAAACGTTGTGGAACATGTCCATTGTTAATGTGATAAAACTACACCTACGTATGTAATTGAAGGGAACTGACTAGACACTGTATATCAACAAAATAAAATCACCTGCAGCTGATTAAAAGTCATTTAAAAAAGTTCTAAGAAAAGTTAGTTCTTAGAAAAGGTTTAGCATCATTCGCAGATGCTCTTTGTTGTGTGATTTTGTATCTAATATAATGACCATCAGACATTTTTAAGTGTGACTTAAGCGTTCAAAAGTGTCCAAATACATTTTGGGGCCACTGAAGATAGACTTCTAAGAAAGACTTCAGCATAGACTTCAACTAAAATGTTTCTGTAAAAGAAAACAAATGTGTTTTAATCATCCTGATGATGCAAGAAATCAACATTCCCTTTCAAACTTGATCACACTATTTCAGTTCTTTTATGAATATTTTGGATGTTCCACATTATATAATCTTGATCATCATTTTAGTAGTAAAAAAGGTTTACAGGAAACCTTCTGTCAACCAGAACGTTTTTAAAACCTCCATAGGAATATCTAGCTGAGGGAGGAAGTTGTATGTTATGTAATTTACACATTTACAGGTTTTTCTGAATGAAGTGCTGTTCTCGTGTTATATGTTCTGTTGGTGTTGGCTCAGAGAAGAGAGTCCAAACAGTCTGGCTGCTAGAGTACACACAATCTGAGACACACATTTACCTTTATTAATTCATTCTGTCACAATTATTTCATCTATGCCTTCTGTGTGTGTGTCTGTGCACACATCTCTCTAGATAGGTACTGTGCTGAAACTGGTGGACATCATTCGAACAGTTTCTTGGGAGAAAGCTCCATACGACGTGCCCTATCATGAATTTAAATCTTCCAGGGGCCAGCGTGTCTGTGAGTTCACTTCACACCACTCACTCTTTTCTTACATATATGGGTGATTCTTCAATTAGGGAAAATTTGCTGTCCCCTATGATGATTTTAAAGGGGGAACATTTTTAAAATATATAAATTAAATAAATAAAAAGATCAAATCATTCTTGTTATAAAGGATAGTTATTGTATAAGGATACTGTAATAAAGGAACCATAATTTTCAGGAGTGTTGAAATGTTACATTTGCCAGTATTTCACTATTTTGGACTAGTTCCCTACCCAGAGTCTTTAACTTCCCCCCTATAGTACAGGTACAAAAAGTGTTAAAATAATTGAAATTATACTCTGCACTTTTTCTTAAGAACTTAAAAATAATAATAATTTCAGTTCAGTTGGTTTTTATGTGAACAACAACCATCAAACACAATGTCAAAAAGCCACACCATCACAGAATTCACTTAAATGTTAATTAAGGGCATTATCAGATCATTATTCCTACACATGTGATAAATATTTTTAACACAGATGAAAGACATTTCATATGTCAAAATGTCTCCAACTGAATAAATGATCCCATACATTATACTGCCTTATTAAACAAATGCAGCTTTAGTTTATCAGTAGGTACAAAACAGATCACTGCTACAATTTGACCTGAGATTGTACAGTACTCTTAATCCTTTAACACAACATTGACAACATAAAAATAAATAGTAATAAGAAATAGTAAAAATACTATAATATATTACACATTGGTTGCCAAGACATGCATATTCAATATTCTCTCTTTTTCTCTTTTAGTTGATATCAGCACTAACATTCTGATGCTTGTTCTGATGTCAGTCTCCGGTGTGCTGGTTCTGTTCTCTCACCGCAAGGTTAGATAACAATTTTTTCACTGCATTATCATTTGGTTGATAAATTGTAGGACTGGTTTTGAGAAGTTGATTGTGTCATGCATGAAGTCAACTCACACAGTTTTCACTGAACACTTTCAATTTGTTATTCCTCCTTTAAATCAGAGAAATGTGAATATTTAAACTGAAACGTGAATATTTTGCCATTAATGTACTATTTATGGTCACTGTGCTGTTTCCAACATAACCACTTCTCTTGGGGAGTTTACAATAACAAGACAAACATAAATACTTAATTGGTAATGAAACAACTATGTGTGCTGTGATACCTTTTGACAAAGTCTGTTTTTGTTTGAGTGGACCTATGCATATTTGCACGAGTGTGCATAAGCACATTTTGAGTGTGTGTGTTTGTGCGTCTGCAGGGTATCTGTAGTCATCTCTGTGCACCTTCGATTTTAAACTCTGAAGCCTGACACCAATATTTACCCAGCTTTCAGAAAGAGAGCTTGTCTCAATATTTATGAATGTGGTAAAACACGGAATCCTAGCGGTCTGTCCAAACTACACATTTCAGTCCTGATTAGACTTTAACAGTGGAAGGAAATGGAGTGTGATTGATTGAATGTGTGGACATTAGCTTTCAACATTTCTTCTGTCTTTCTCTGCACCTGTGTGTTTATGTTTGGTGTATACAATAAAAGCACAGAAGTGAGTCGTTCATCATTTCTTTCTCTTTGTTTAAGGGCCCATTGTTTGTGCTGCCTTTTGTGCTGATGATGTTTGTGGATTTGGGTGTGAGTTTTCTCTCCCTGTTTGATGGAGCCTGGGGACTGCCAGGGACCCCCAGTTACAAAGACATTCTGCTAGTTACGGTGAGGAAAACATACAATTTATACAAAAACATAACTACACAAGACTAAATGTGGATATCATTAACACAGCATGACTTTTCATGGGTAAAACAAGGTTGTACATTAGGGTTTGGTTGAATTAATCATTCTTAAAATCCTTTTTAGAAAAAATCTTATAATTTCACAATAATTGTGTGCATTTTTATGTCTACAGAAGTTTTATAAAGGAGTCGGCAAGTTGGATGAGGAGGACTTAGGCCATTTCACCATGATATACACTGTTCTGTTTATGCTGAACATATTGCTGAAGGTACAAATTCGTGTCTGCTGCTGGTGTGTGTGTGTGTGATATGATGTATGATATGATATGTCATCACCCTCTCCAACCTCATAAAACACTCATGCAAACACATATTTGGTTATATTCACCCACACAGTGTTGTTTTGTCTGCAGGTCTGCATTGTACAGTGTAAAGCAAAGCTTTTTTAGCTGTAGGAGTGGGGAAATGTAAGGGGGGGACTGAGGTAGGAAAGCGATGTATAGAGGCAGTCATAAAGCCTGTTCTGTCTTTCTAGCTGCTTGAGAAGGATTTTGGAAAAGGTAGAGGGAAATGAAACTGCCCTCTGTAAAGATTTTGCATTTTCTTCTGTAAGGCTGTGTGCAGTTAGAACTTAAAGCCTTTTAATAATTGTGTGCATTTGGGCTTTTATTAATATCCCTGTGTGTTTTCTGTGTAGGTGTACATCCTTCAAGTGTCAATGAGGTGTTTTTATGCCCTGAAGGCAGAAAGGACGGCTGCCATCCATGTTGACACTGGAAATACTGTGACAGTGAGTGCATTTATGATGGAGTTTGCTTTGGTGTCACACGATACTGAAGTTCTAATGTTATGATGTAATACAATAAATTATAAATCTCAAATTCTAAGCTGCTTACAAATTCATTCTGCTGACACATTTTCAGATGCTGTTATCTTATTTTTGTAAATAGTTAATGAAATGTTAACACTTGTATATAAAGTAGCCTATATATAGATGGTGTATTAGGGTTAAGTGGGACACTTTTTTCTCAATAATTTCAATGAAAAAACTTTAGCATAATTCATCATAGTGAATTCTAAAAACCATAGTTCCTGCATGTTGCCTTTGTTGGGCAGAATAATAATGAAGTATAATGATCAAATGAAACCAATAGATATTTGTTGTTCTTTTGACTAACAGGTGAAGCTACCTTCCTATGATGAGGCTCTTAAGATTAAAGTGGAAGACACTCCTCCGTCCTATCAAGAGCCCTGAAACAAAAGTATATTTCAGGCATGGTTTTATGATGCAAAAAGCAAGAAACCCTTTCAAGCTTTATAAGCAGCTTCACCACAATGAGCACAAATATTCATACGCAAGCCAACAACCACACACATAACATAAACAAGTATGCCTATGCTTAAAATTCTTGCTTTGACACATAAAAGCTTTGTAGTTTCTGATTATTGTGTCTTCACTGGTAGGAGAAGCAATTATGGTGATGGTAGTTCGCCATTCGGTTTGTACTGTAATGACTGTATGATATATCACAGTTGTGGTTATTGTTTAGTCAAAGGCCAGAAACTAGAGAGATCTGGGGGGGGGGCGGGTTTCCTCCCAAGATTGCAAGATTGTTGCTTGGAGATTTTTCTTTTAAAAGCTGTCTGTGTAATAAAAAAATAATAAGTAAATACATAATCCTTAGTATTGAATATTTATTGTTTGATAATGTTTCTCAAATTGTAATTAATAGATTCTTCACATTGATCTTAATGATACATTTCAACACTGTAAAAAGTGGTAACCTGCAATTGTCACTTTAAAGACCTATTTCTACCCAACATTTTGTCAGATTAGTAAGGATGATTCAGTGATATTAAATAATATTTATATACATATATATATTTCAATTTTATCCCCTTTCCTCCCAATTTGGAATGCCCAATTCCCTTAGTAATACTTAGTAGATCCTCGTGGTGGCACTGTTACTCACCTCAGTCCGAGTGGCGGAGGACAAGTCAGTTGCCTCTGCTTCTGAGACCATCAATCCATGCATCTTATCACATGGCTTGTTGTGCATGACACTGCGGAGACTTACAGCATGTGCAGGCTCATGCTACTCTCTGTGATCCATGCACAACTTACCACGTGTCCCATTGAGAGCAAGAACCACTAATTGTGACCACGAGGAGGTTACCCCATGTGACTCTACCCTCCCTAGCAACCGGGCCAATTTGGTTGCTTAAGAGACCTGGCTGGAGTCACTCAATACGCCCTGGATTCGAACTCGCAACTCCAGGGGTGGTAGTCAGCGTCAATACTCACTGAGCTACTCAGGCCCACATAAATAATATTTGTTGAATAGAACCAGTTAAATTAGATGTTACCACAAGAAGCATATTTTTTAGCTTAACATTATTTTCAGTGTGTATATACAGTGTGTGTGTGTGTGTGTGTTGTCTATATACAATATATATATTTTTTTGCATTGTTTCACTGTTTTCTTTCAACTTTAGTTATTGACCAAATGAAGTTTTCAATATTTTGATCTAAATTTTCGATTTTGCAAAAAGATTAACAAATACATCCATTTCAAAAAGAAATGTGTGTGGTACAGATGGTGAAAGAAGAAACACATTTTTTAAATATTCTTCTCAAAGTTGTTGGTGCACTTCAGGTAAGGAGGACTTTTTTCCGGCAGGTTGGGGATCGATGGAGGCATATGGCAGACAGAAACAGAATGTCTTTAGAAAACCTAATTGCTGTGTAATGCAATATATCAACAAACACACACATCTCATTTACATAGACAAACAGGGAACTTTTTTTTTCTTCTCCTTTCTTGTGAAAGTGTTCCTGAGCACTTTCACAAGTCTAAACTTCAAAATGCAAGATTATTGGAATTTTGTAAAAAAATAAAATAAAATATATATATTCATTAAAAGCACAGACTTTTATTAAAAGTTTATACAAATTTATTTGTCCTAAAGTTGAATAAACTTAATAAGAGTAAACTTAAAAAAAATAAAAATAAAAAAGCCCTGAAATGTTTTCAAATTTAGATTTTTCACAGTGTAAATAAGCATTAACGATGTGGCAATGGATGTATTAGTGTAAAAATGTGTTCATGTGTGAGTCTATTTGTGATTGTGTCTATAAGCATGTTCTCACCAGAAATGCACATTCTTACCGGTATTGCAGGCCTACATTTGCTCATATGCATTCACACACTTATCAACAGACATACTAGACAGTGCATGGTGCACACAACACAAAAACACACACGTACACATGGACAGAACACAGACAGGCCTGTGTAGGATATAATCCCCCTGCATGTGTGAGATTAATTTGAGAGGAAAACTGCCTAGAAAAGAAAGATTCATCTTAATGTTTATTTGAGTTCAACCCCAAGTTAGAGACCCCTCCTAGGGCTCCAAATGAACCTGGTTTCTCTTAAATAAACACACACATACAGATCAAGGGGTGTTTGTGTTTCCTAAACCAAACTCCACATTTTTGGAACAGGTATCCCCCCACCTCCCCAAAAAGCTTGAACAGACACCTTACGGAGATGGATATGAGGGCGGCGTCTCTAAACTTAAGAGTGTGTATCTGCAAATATATGTGTGTTGATAACCTGAGCATTTCTCTCTCTGTGAATCAGTCTGTCTCTGGTTGTCGAGTTGATCATTAGGACTCAACGTTGCATTACAGAATGACATTGCTGGGGTTTGTGATGCTACTATGCATCCTGGGAGCTCAAGCTACCGTGGATCTGAGAAATGCTGCTGCCATGGGTAAGAAAACATAATTAACAGATCCATCAGTATGATTAATCTGGCACTGGATACTGAGCCAAAACAAACAGGATTAATTTTTTCATACAGTCTAGCTGTGGATTCATGTAGTTCTGTAATCTAATGAAAGACTAAGTATTAAAGTTTTCATTATTTTATATCATTACATTGGCATATAGGTTTGTTTTACACTATAGTTTAGATAGTGAACTGCAATTTTTCTTAAAGGGATAGCTGATCTTTACTCACCCTCATGTTGTTCCAAACCCGTATAAATTTCTTTCTTCAGTGGGACATAAAATAAGATGTTAGGCAGAATGTTAGCCTCAGTCCCCATTCACTTTCAATGCATCTTTCTTTTCCATACAATAAAAGTGAATAGGGACGTTTCTGTGATTTAAGACTTTAAGATGTGAGTGTTGCACCTCCCTTCATCTTTCACCTTTCTCATCTCACCTTCTCTGTTTCTGCTCTGTAGATTTACATAATCTCTTCCTGTGTTCGAGATCCTGTTCAAAAGATATGTTTAGAGAATCTAGATTTAAATCAGGAGTGTGATTTAAATTAATATATGTATTGAAAACTAATAGCACAAATGTGAGAGATATTCAAAAGAAGAGAATCAGAAAGAGCTTTATGAAGTAGGTAATTAGGGTTATGTTCTAGTGGATTCACAGAATTTGAATGCCCTCTAGGAAATTTAGCCACTACATTTTTACACAAAGAGACCCTTTACTGTGTGTGTGCGTGTGTGTGTGTGTGTGTGTGCGTGTGTGCGTGCGTGTGTGCGTGCGTGCGGGCGTGTGGGCGGGCGGTGGGTTTGGATGGTTTACGAGGACATATTTTTAGGTTACAAACTGGTAATTACAAGGGTATTATGCTATAAATGTGGTTAATGAGGACATTACTAGTGTTGCTTAAAAAACATACTAAACGATGGTTTTTTTGAAAATGTAAAAATGCAGAAAGCTTTTTGTGAGTGTTAGGTTTAGGGGTAGGGTTAGGGGATAGAATCTATAGTTTGTACAGTATAAAAATCATTATGTCTATGGAGAGTCCTCATAATGATAGCTGCAACAACGTGTGTGTGTGTGTGTGTTTGTCTGTGAGTGTGTGTAATCGGCATGTGCATGCATAACTGAGGCTGAATGTATAATCAATGGGAGTTATTATGGAACTGCCAACACTGTAAGTTTATTGAGTTAGCTACCTACCGACTGTCTGGCTTTTCAATCTCACTGGCTTCCCCTCAACCCAACTCTACGCATTCACACATACACACACCCAGTTTCCCCCTTTCTCCCTACATATCCTGAGACAGTGTTGCCATTATCAATACACAAATGAGCAAAATGTAGACGTGAGTGTATATTTACACAGTTTTTCTAAAATATTTCTTCTTGCTCACCGGTCCAATCATATTATGTTAAAGGGCCATAAAACGGAATATGTTTTCCATCAGTCTGTGCTGTTTTTCAGTCATTTTCTACGCTTTAAGAAAATCAGTCATGGTTTTACTATAATAACCATAGTTTAACCATGGTATTTAAAACCATACTAACCCCAAACATAACCATGGTTATTACAGGTTTCTACAATATTACTATAGAAAAACCATGGGTACTATATTGATACTACGGTAGTACTTTAGTAAAACCATGGTTTCCGCCCAAAACCATGGTTACTACAGTCATGGTTACTACAGTATTACTAGCCTACTAAAATAACGGTTTCCACCAAAAACAACATGGTTACTACAGTCAGTGTTACTACATTATTATAATAGTACAATCATAATTTTCATAAGGGTAAACATACATAAAGCAAGAAATAGAAAAACAATTTTAAAATAGTTGGTATAGGCATTATGAAATATGAAGGTGGACATGGGGAGGTGGAGGGATGCCGGAAGAATTGTCACTGGTGCAAGAGAAGTAGCCTCTTATGTATCCATGGGATATAATTGGCAGGCCTAGATGAACAAGCTCCTCCCAAACTTACATGTGGAACTTAATTTGGTGTGAACACCTCCCAATACAGTTTGTTAAAGCCAATTAAAAACATATGACAGAGGAGTCTCTTTTCCAACTAAGGTTTGGGGGTATATTGAATTGTGTTTACAGTATACTGACATCATCTCTTTGTTTCCTTTATCTGTGTTCTTTCACTCTTCTAGCTGCAGGCTTGTGTAACACCAAGCCCACAGACGTGGTGTTCATCGTTGATAGCTCTCGAAGTGTCCGTCCTGCTGAGTTTGAGCAGGTCAAGGTCTTCCTGACCAAGGTTATTGATGGTCTCAGCGTTGGGGCTGATGCTACTCGTGTGGGTGTTGTGAACTATGCCAGTCGGGTGAAGAACGAGATCTCTCTGAAGTCCCACAAAACCAAGGCAGGACTGGTCAAGGCTGTGTCCAAGATTGAGCCACTGTCCACGGGTACTATGACTGGCCTAGCCATCCAGTTTGCTATGAACGTGGCCTTCAGTGAAGCAGAGGGAGCACGCAAATCCCCTGGCATCAGCAAGGTCAGGCTCCGTGACCGCAATCCCATAAAACCCTTTCTAACGATATTGACATCATTACCAGCATTAAGCCTCTTCTGTGGCACCATGCATATTGTGTTATATAATCATCAGTGGATCCATGCAAACGTCACTCTATCTCTTATACAAACACCATCTAAATCTACTAATACATCTAAATCTACTATAATCTACTATTATCTCCAATTTTAAGATACAATTTGAATGCAAAAATTCACCCTACATTTTTTTTAACTTAGTATTCATCCGCTTATTGTTCCAAACCCATATGACTTTCTTTCTTCAGTGGAACTCAAAAGGAGATGTGAGGCAGAACGAAAGCCTTTAATTTTTTTTATTTTTTTTTATTTTCTCCCCTGCAGAGCTGCAGAGCTCTTTTTGCATGCATTGTTTGCCCTGATTCTCTGATTGGTGGATCTCTCATCAGGATTATGGGCAGTGTAGTTTTTCAGCGGGAATACTGCTATTTAACACAATTTTTTTTTAAATTAAGTTGAAATAATGCAGACTGATGGCTTCAACAGAAGCATATACCATCGATTAACAACCTCAGCGCTCATAGTAGGTCTGACTTTAAAGGTTTATAAGTTATTGTTTTTTTCGTTTTGTTTTTTCTACTTTCTCCCCAATTTGGCATGCCCAATTCCCAATGGGCTCTAGGTCCTTGTGGTGGTGTAGTGACTCAATCCAGGTGACGGAGGACGAATCTCAGTTGTCTCTGCGTCTGAGACTGCTAATCCGTGCATCTTATCACGTGGCTTGTTGAGCGCGTTACCGCGGAGACCTAGTGCGTGTGGAGGCTTCATGCTATTCTCTGCGGCATCCACGCACAACTCATCACGTGCCCCACTGAGAACCACATTATAGTGACCACGAGGAGGTTAAACCAACGTGACTCTATCCACCCTAGCAACCGGGCCAATTGGTTGCTTAGGAAGCCTGACTGGAGTCACTCAGCACGCCCTTGATTCGAACTTGCGACTCCAGGTGTGGTAGTCAGCGTCTTTACTTGCTGAGATACCCAGGCCCCCCATAGCCTTTCACTGTGTTGAAATAAGATGCAATGTAAGTGAATGGTGACTGAGCCTGTCATTCTGCCTAACATTTTTTGTGGTCCACAGAAAAAAAAAAGTTGTATGGGTTTGTAACATTTTTAAAGGCATAGTTCACCCAAAAATGAAAATTCTCTCATCATTCATTCACCCTCATGTCATCCGAGATGTGTATGACTTTCTTTCTTCTGTAGAACACAAATGAAGATTTTTAGAAGAACATTTCAGCTCTGTTAGTCTATACAATGCAAATGAATGGTGGCCAGAACTTTGAATCTCCAAAATCACAAGTCAGCATAAATTTAATCCATACAACTCCAGTGGTTTAATCCATGTCTTCAGAAGAGATATGATAGGTGTGGGTGAGAAACAAATCAATATTCAAGTCCTTTTTACTATAAATGTCCACTTTCACTTTAACTTCCACATTCTTATTCTTTTGTTTTTTGGCAATTAGCATTCTTCAGGCATATCGCCACCTATTGGTCAGGCTGGTCAAAGGTTGAGATGTCTTATTAAAAAGGGACTTAAATATTTATCTGTTTCTCACCCACACCTATCATATCACTTCTGAATCATGGCTTTAGCCACTGGAGTCATATGGATTACTTTAATGCTGACTTAATGTGATTTTTGGAGCTTCAAAATTCTGGCCAACATTCATTTGAATTGTATGGACCTACAGAGCTGAAATATTCTTTTAAAAATCTTCATTTGTGTTCTGCAGAAGAAAGTAAGTCATACACAACTGGGATGGCATAAAGGTGAGTAAATGATAAGAGAATTTTAATTTTTGGGTGAACTATACCTTTAAGGTCTACTAGCATACAATCAAACATGTGTTAAATTGATTGAAGGTGGCAATCATCGTGACCGATGGCCGGCCGCAGGACAACGTACGTGACATTGCAGCAAGGGCACGGGAGTCTGGCATTGAGCTATTTGCCATAGGAGTGGGTCGTGTGGACATGACCACGCTCAGGCAGATGGCCAGCGAGCCTCTTGATGATCATGTAGACTACGTAGAGAGTTACAGCCTCATTGAGAAGCTCACCAAGAAGTTCCAGGAAGCCTTCTGTGGTAAGTGAAAGGGAAAATTAGGAGGTTGGGAGGGAAGAGGGAGATAAGAGAGGCCTCCTCAACATCACAGACATCGTCATGGTCATCAATGCTGATATTCAAGGTGTATATGAAGCAGAGGGCAAGAGTATCCTTAGGGCATGTTTTTAATCTCACCTTCTTCAGACTTAGATCTCCACCCTCTGCTTGATGCTCCACAGCACTTTGGTCTCCAGGGGGAGGAAGAAAAAGCATGTGTAATCACTGATTTAATTGTAGTTGCTGTAGAGCTGTGGTTCTCATCATTGTGATATTTGACATCTGAAAGACCACTTGAGTTCTCAAGTGAGGTCACAACAATTGCAAACCTAAAAGGTTGAGAACCAGGGGCAGAATTCACAATAATCTTCTTAAGAAAAATAAAGAAAAAAGGTTCTTAGGATAAATTATAATGTAATATTTCATAATAAAATTATTATTAACTTTATAATTTTCTTATTAAGTTAAGAATATAGTAGTTAAGAAGAATTTTATTCTTAAGAATGTTTCATGAATCTGGCCCCAGTGTGGTAGCAAATCTGCATCAGGGCAACAGGCATCTGAAACAATATTGAGACAAACAACAAAGCTCTTTTGAAGGCCTCAGGTGCCTGGTTCTCTGACATATTCTTGTGCGTTTTAAAGATTTGCTGTTCGCATGATGATTTTGAGTGGCTGGGGCACAGCAGATTGTTAAAACGTATTGATTTTCTTGAGTTCCCACTTCACATAGAATAATTCTCTCCTCGCTAACCCTTCCTTCCCCACCCGGTGTGTGTGTGTGTTACATTCATGGTAGCGATTGTGTCGGACCTATGCGCATCCGGCGATCATGACTGTGAGCACATTTGCATCAGCACACCAGGATCTTTCAAGTGCGCCTGCAGAGAGGGCCACACACTCATGGAGGACGGCCGATCATGCAGCGGTGAGTATGTATGAATGAAAGACACAAACAAAGTCTTTTGTTTGTACAAAAGACTTAAAGGAATATCTCAGCTCTGTAGGTCCATACAATGCAAGTGGATGGTGATCAGTAATTTATAGCTCCAGAAAGCACAGACAGTCGTAGTAAAAGTCATACATACGACTCCAGTGGTTAAATGAATGTCTTCTAAAGCGATATGATCACTTTGGGTGAGAAACAGATCAGTGTTTAAGTCCTTTTCACTTTAACTGGTTACTTCCAGTCGCTCTCCAATGCGCGTCCATGAGAGTTCACGCTGCCTTTCGCGTGACGTAAGCGCGTTGGCATGTTCAAATGAAAGCAAAACAAATTAAGCTTGTGAAAAATGTAAATAAACCGAGCTGCACCTCTGGTTGTATTGCGTCAGTTCTCTCGTGAACGTGCCAAAGCACTTAAACCCAAAGTATACTTTGATTTTGACGCGAATGCTTAACATCTGCGTATAGTTGAACGCGAACCTGTAAAAAGTAGGCTATACTCCATTTGACGGTGTGCGCATACACAGGAGGTTGGTGCATGCATGCTACGACTGTTATAAGATACCGGACTATTTCTCTTCAGGAGTTTAAACCCATAAAGATGTCTTTATATTCCTTCACACTGAAGTTATACAAATGCAGGTATCTCCTGACCTCCTCACACATGTGCTCTTGACTTGCACATTCACTGTTGTTGTTTTTACCTTCATCTTCTGTTATTTACGGACAATTACGTCTTCTTCTAGCATTTGTTCGTGACTTCAACAGCTCAAATGTGAGTATTGCCACCTTGTGGACCCAGTAATTTGTGCAAAAATTTCCAGGCGCATGCTGCGCAAAGACTCGCCGTTAGAAAACTCGGACTATGCGCGTTCAGTGCTCGAGCACTCTGCTGGTGAGATTTGCGCCACGCGTCCTGTACGTGGACGACCGAATATACTTTGGGCTTTATGTCACAAGAGAAGCTCCGTGAACTCAGTCCTCTCAGGAACCCGCACTGGAGAGTGACCTGAAGTAAACAATTAAAGTGAAAAGACTTAAATATTGATCTGTTTCTAACCCAAAGCGATCATATCGCTTTAGAAGACATTCATTTAACCACTGGAGCCGAATGGATGATTTTACTATGACTGTCTGTGCTTTCTGGAGCTTTAATGTACTGATCACCATCCACTTGCATTGTATAAATCTACAGAGCTGAGATTTTCTTCTAAAAATCTTCATTTGTGTTCTGTAGAAGACAGAAAGTCTTGGATGTCATGAGAGTGAGTAAATGATGAGAGAATTTTCATTTTTGGGTGAACTATCACTTGTGCAGTCATGATTTTCGTAATATTCCTCCTAAAAGGATAGTTCACGAAAAAAAGAAAAAGAGAAAGAAAATTCTGTCATCATTTACTCAACCTCATGTTGTTCCAAACCTAAATGACTTTTTTTCTTACATGGAACATAAACAGAGACCTCAGTCACCATTCACTTTCAATGAATGGATAAAAGATGCAGTGAAAGTGAATGGTTACTGAGGCTAACATTCTGCCTAACATCTTTTGTGTTCCACAGAAGAGAGAAAATAATACAGGTTCGGAAAGATGTGTGGGTGAGAAAATGATGACAGAATTTTCATTTTTGGGCAAACAAGCATGAGGTTTCATTAGGGCTGGGTAAAAATATCGCTTTTCCGATTAATTGTGATCTTCATGTGAATATGAATTTGAATCTGATATCAATTCTTAAAATTCCAAGATCAACCTTTGACTCTATGCAGCAATCCTCTACAATGCGAGTAAATCGTTAATTTTGCATTATGTATGAATAAAAATGCCTGTGATTGGCCACTGGATGGAAAATTTTCAGATTTAGTATAGTACAGCACCGAGATCCTTTCACTGTGTTGAGAGTAAAAGTTTGGTTTGTCTCTTTCAGTGTAATGTGTTTCCAAAGACGAGATCCAGGCAATCCGTTTGACATTGAATAATCTCTTTTAATATCCTTTCTGTTCTTTACAGTCAATTGTTGATCAAAAACAACAAAAACAGAATCATTTAATTTTAATCACACATAGGAAGGATGCCATAAAGAAGCCATATGACTCCACTCTTGTTAATGCACTCAAACAAAACACTTCTGTGAGATACTTGCTAAACTGCCACTGTATTATGTACATATTATATACTGTATATGTATAATATATTATATGTATTATGCAATTTCAAGACACTCTTACATTCATGGAATTTTTACATTTTTAAAAACCTATAAAGTGACTATTATGAAAAAAATATAATAAACTTTGTACAATTAATATTTTCGTAATGTATCAAGTTAGAAGGTCCCCTTCAGCATTAGTTGAGAAAGAATTTAAAATTGGACATTACTGAAATATACCCAAATGAACCAATCGACTCAAAACTACATAAAATCGAGCGCTTGTGAATCGGAATCGGGAAATCTGTATCAGTACCCAGCGATAAGGATCCATTGGTACATCCAATTCATATTGGCCAATCCAAATTTTATCTCTCACAACCAATACTCATTCACCCACCCAAAATGAAGAAACTCCTATCATGAGACAAAATGTCCTACTGATAAAAGTGATACCAGTTACCACAAATATCAACAGCCCCTCCTTTTCTTATCTTAGCTTGCAGTAATGCAGCCATAGATGTGGTCTTCGTGATTGATGGCTCTAAAAGCGTGAGACCAGAGAACTTTGAGCTGGTGAAGAAATGGATCAACCTGATCGTAGACAAGTTGGACGTGTCAGAGACTAATGCCCATGTGGGACTGGTGCAGTATTCCAGCACCGTGAGGCAGGAGTTTCCTCTGGGACGCTACAATAACAAAAAGGAACTGAAAGAAGCTGTAAAAAGGATGGCCTATATGGAGAGGGGAACCATGACTGGCCATGCCCTCAATTTTATGTCAGAAAACAGCTTTGGTCCTAACCAGGGTGCCAGACCTGGAGTGACAAAGGTCGGTATTGTCTTCACTGATGGCAGGTCACAAGACTACATTGGAGATGCAGCCAGGAAGGCCAAAGAGAATGGTGAGGAAAAAAAAAAATTAGGGCTGCACAATTGACAAAAAAATTAATTGTTGATTATTTCCCATGATATTGTAATTGCAATTAATTTCAATTAAGATAATTTTTCTTAACATTTTTATTTTGTGTGGGACACATGCGTGCCATATTCTTTATGTAGGATACACATTCAAAGCCATTAGTAAATCAAGATGACCTTCACACAAAAAAAGCATTTAAAAACAAAACTGTTATTTAAATTTAAAATAATGTACACACAGTAACAGAAAGTCTTTGCTTGGTTTGAATGCTCAGCTGCTGAAAAAACATGCACAACCTTGATGCTATGAGAGAAGTAATGTAAATGTTAATGGTACCAGCTGTAATTGTAATCTTGATTATTTGATTAATTGTGCAGCCCAACAAAAAAGCAGTATTAATTTGGGCAAAATGTGTGTGTTCTTATAGTGAACTTTGACTGCTTTTGTGCTTCAGGATTTAAGATGTATGCTGTTGGAGTTGGAAATGCTGTTGAGGATGAGCTGAGAGAGATCGCCTCTGAACCTGTCGCTGATCATTACTTCTACACCGCTGATTTCAAGACCATGAACCAAATTGCCAAGAAGCTGCAAATCAATGTTTGTCAAGGTCAGTAAAACCACAAAGATATCTGAATATGATCTTGACACATGCAACTCATCAATCTAATTTGGTTTTGCTGTCCTAACACTTGCAGAGGAGGATCCCTGTGAATGTAATTCCGTTATCAAGTTCCAGAAAAAAGTGGAGGAGGCCCTAACGGTACTAACAAAGAAATATATCCTTTTCCAAACAGTGCTTCCAAAACTGCATGTTGAAAATGTATACTACTGCATGCAAATGTCAGTGCTGAATTACAGAATGCTAAAGAATGCTGTTCTATATATTGGCTGAATGATGTGTCAGTCTTTTACATCTTTTGAGGTAATATGCGCCTCTTTAGGAAGGTTATTTGAATGCACATTTGGATTCTCTGTATGACAACTGATATCAAATATTAAGAGGTAAGTATAGAAAGAAATGTGTAAAATCAGAAGGTAAACTGTTTTGCGCTGGCACTCAGGTTAGGATGGTACTATTGAATTATTTCCTTGACAACAGCATCACTGGAAGCTGTGACGAAACGTATCACTGCCCTGGAGAACAAGATTGTTTGAGAAGACACCAGCATCTAATTCTTACCCTTTCTCCTTTTGTAAAGTTGCCTCCTGTGACCTCTGACCCCTATTCTTATGTTCCATTCCTCCACTCCATTTCTTTCTGCTCTCTTGGCCTTCATCACTATCATTCATGAGGGTGGTGCACTGATTGTCATGGTGACCATGGTTTACCTGTCTACACTTGATCTGAATTATGGTCACCCCAAAAAGGAAGGTGTTGGTTTGCAAACAGCCAACCCCCCTAACAAGACACTGTGTGCATTACCATAGTCCCCCATCAGTAGCCAGTGTGAAATCTGTATACTTGAGCAAAACTCTTCCACATCATGGTGTATGTGCACTAAGGGACATACACCTGCTTATACAATCTTCCCTGTGGGGAGCTGGTGTGTGTATTAAATCCAGTGGAGGATTCACTCTTTGCTTTTCCTCATTCTGCCTTTCTCAAACCTTTCCTTCCAAAGTTCAACCTTTTTGCCCAAACAAAAGGTTTCTATTATTTTATATGAAATTTATATATAAGGATAATTTAATATGAGATTAGACTTGAACTACATATGTAAATGCTTGTTTATTTTCTAAAATACAGCACTCCATGAAGTGAGTAACAGAGCACACACACCCAGACAAAACACACACGTACATAAGACACGGGCAAACACTCACCCACTCAGATACAGCTTGTGATGATTCAATAAAATCCCACTTTGTGTCTGTGTCTGTTTTGTTGTGTCCTTGTTATTTTTGTGTGTGTTAAAGAGCTGTAAACAGCCGTCAGGCTTGATTTCAATGAAATAAGAGGTTACATAAGAGAAAATGTTCAGCATACTGATTAGGAGCCCCAGATACTGAGGGATGTAGAATGTGAGAATCATCTGTTAATGAAAGGGGATACTGAATGAGGCCCTCTCTCATCAACTATAGAGCCTTCTGTATATCACACTTCATCATTAAATCAGTGTATGGGGTACAAAAGGTGGATATCATTACATTATAACAACGCTTTTATATCATAAACCAATTAAAGATTTATTTTACTGGGACATACTTTAGGTTTGAAAAGTGACAATGTTTAAAGGAACAAAGTTGTGTTGAGTTGCATTAGGTTAATCCGTAATGAAGGTTGGCCAGTGTCTAAGCTGCACTCCAACTGCCAACCTAATAGTATTATAATACAATTTGTTTGTTTAAAACACTTTATTGCAAATCTCCTAGTATGTTGCCAAAATCGGAACAGAATAGCCAGGAAAACCATGGTGAACTGACAGGAGCTTGAGGATTATATTGTCAGTGGTGGAAATGGCTGAGATTCATTGGGGGGACCCTAGCTGGGGAGTCAGGGGGTATTTGAAGATCACGTTAGAGAAAACTGCAGGAAATTATGGATGGCTACCTTTTAGTTTAGGGCTCTGAAAATCAGGAATCGTTAAAAACATGTAGAGGTGTATCCTATTGTAGGGGATAATCCCTTAAAAAATGTAACCAGTTGGAACAGAATAATCTCACTGTAAATAGACCTTATTCACAGTAGCACCACCTTTCAATGACATGCACTGTTTAAAGCTATCAAAAAGCTCCTAGATCACATCTATCTAATTTTCCACAACTCATGCTGTCTGGAGATTTTGTCTACTGAATATTCTTGTTAAGACATAATTCAATGTTTCATCAGTGGAACCCATCGAAAAGACTGTATGTCTGTCCCTCACAGACTGTGCTGTAAATAAGATCTATTCTGTGATACTAAATCGTAAGTCCTTCCACTAAAATTGGTCTGTGCTTACTGAAATTGTAACTCCTGCCCCCAGTGGCCGAAGCAGGAAGTGATTTTGAATGTAAGGACGTGTGAGCTCGTTTCTGAGTGAAATGTCCACAGAGGGGTGACAAAAGAGATTTGTTAAGCGAGTTGTTTTCAGTTGTCAATAATATAATACATTGAAGGGGAATGCATATTTGATTAGAAGGCAAACGTACTTGAACTGATGCAAAAATGTCTAATGGGAGCTAGTGCTTTTCAGTATGTCAGAATGGAGTCGATGTCAGGGTACAAGAAAATTCGGTAGCAACATGTCGACTTCCCATGTGATCATGTCGGTTTGAATTGGAACTGCATCCCCCTCTAAATTCACTCTAAAGCTGCTTAATGGTAGATCTTAAAGTCTATAAAAGTGAAAAATGTGCCAGAATGTATTGCACAAGGAAAGTGAGCCTACTTTGGCTTATTCCAGGAAACAAACTGCCATGTAGTCCAAATGTAACCAATGACCTGTTTTAAATAACTTATTTAGAGCAATGCTAGCTTGCTAATTCGAAAAATAAAAAATAAGTATGTGAAGAAAAATATAAATACAAATGAAACAATTGAATAGTTTGTCTTTAAAGGGATAGTTCACCCCAAAATGAAAATTCACTCATCATTTACTTTTTTAATATCAATCTCCATCTTTTACCAGCCCCAACCAGTAGGTGGCTGAATGTGAAAGTCACTTCCACACCAGAATGTGTAAGTGAAAGTGTAGATTTACAGTTTTTAAAAGGACGTAAATAGTGATCTGTTTCTCACCCACACCAGTACAGTATCATTTCGCTTAAGAAGACATGGATTTAAGCACTGTAGTCTTATGGATTACTTTTATACTGACTTTTGGGCCTTCAAAGTACTGGTCACCATTCACTTGCATTGTAAGGACCAACAGAGCTGAAATTGTCTTTTAAAAATCTTCTTTTGTGTTCAGCAGAAGAAAGAAAGTCATACACATTGGGATGGCATGAGGTTGAGTAAATGATGAGAGAATTGTCTTTTTGGGTGAACTATCCCTTTAAGACTAGTTTACCGACTACTTAAAAAGCAAGATTTACAATCGCCTAAAGGGTCGTTCACAACGGACACGTTCTTGCGCTCTTTTTACATGTGCTAATCGTACGTATTTGACCGTCGCGCCTTTTTTTTTCCAGCGTGTCGCGAAGGAGCTCCTCGTTTTTTAAACGCCGTATCAGTTTAAAAACAACTTCAACTTTTAAAAGCGCGTCTTGAGACACCTGCGCGTTCGGTTTGAACGTCCCCTCACGTGTGACACTCTGGCAAAATTGTCTATTCTCGCAAGAGATCCTTTAAAGCTCTAATACCACACCGTGAGGTCCTGAATGTCCGGTTCATATCATTCGACACTAATACACCCCGGGTTCTCCGCTTTTACCTGCGGGTTGCGTCATGCTGCGCCGGAGAGGTGACGCAAGAGACCGGCGCTGTGTGTTCACGTACGCCACGCCTCCTCCCCGTGCCGTTTCCTGCTACAGGCGAGACTCCTTCACAAGAACAATTAAGTCATAGAGCAAGAACCCTCCGAGGCTCATCAATCATCGTATCATCTGTTAAACCTGTGTCCATCAGATGAAGGTGAGTTAATTAGCTTGTCGTATCGAGACCTTGTTATTATGTGTCTGTGAGCCGCTGTTTCACACAGCTAAAGTTTAGTCGATGCAAAGCCCAAGCTATCGGTTGTAGTGTTTAAAGTATTGTTTTGGTCAAATTTGCACTGTGCGCCCGTGAACAAATGGGCAAAGGGCCATTTAGAGCTGGTAATCAGTTATGATCACAGTGGAGTGAAAGTTTAGTATCAGCTGTTGGGTATTGCACATAAGTATTTCTCTTATAAAAATTGGCAGATTTACAATTCATATTCTTCTAAAACTGTTTAACTGAAGAAAGGACAGCCCCATATTCAATCTCTATTTCTTCTCTCTCGTTCAGGAGGAAGGAGGTGTGGACATGTCCCAGGCATTGCCCTCTGGGCCCAGTGCCTTTATCCCAGTCGAAGAGGTGTGTGTTGGTTTTTTAACAACATTTTGTGGGACAAGTTATAGCAGCATTATAGAACTGCTTCCACTGAATTCTGTTTCTTTATAGTCTCCAAAAGCATAGGTTGTCATCATTCGTTTATTTACAGAACAAAATTGAATTCTGTGAATTTGTGTCTATGTCAGATTCTGGAGCAAGGTGCCACACAGGAGGTGATGTCAGAGGCACTGTTGCCAGACAGGCGAGCAGATCATATCACCATGGTGATGGGGATGCATCCCACTTACTTGGCCTGTTTTGTGCGCACCCAGCATGCTCTGCTGCAGCTGGATGGCCCTCTGCCCTTGTCATGGAGACATTTTATAATCATCTTGGTGAGGAAAAAAAGGCTCATATATTTGTTTGGCACCTTCCCAAAGGATTTGCAAGACTGCAAGTTTTAAATATACATAAATGAGTATGTGTTTAGAATAAACAGTAATTTTTCTGTCTGTGCAGGCATCTGCACGTCATCAGTGTGCGTACCTGGTGCAGCATCACAGCTCTGCTTTTCTACTTGCTGGTGGAGATGAGTCTTGGCTTAGGGGTTTTCACTGTGCACCACCTAAAATACAGCACCTGCAGACGCTCAACAAACTACTTGCACATAGACCTTGGATCATCACCCAAGAACACATACAGGTAAATGTGCAGATGAAGAAATGAATCATATGTAATAGGGATTAGACGTCAGCTGATAATAAGGTGGTGAAAAGGCAGATAACTGATTAATCGGCTGATAGTTTTCCAAATCGCTTTATAGAATGTTAAAAAAATTCTCACTCTTTCCTTACTGTGACGGGCCTAGACATAGATGCAAAGAGAGAGTCCAAAATGAATAAAATCCCATATGCAGTTGATTGTTTTACCAAAATCCCTATAATAACCAGAAAAAAAAGATTTGGTGCATGTGGTGGGACTTTTAATTAGCCCGAAACAGCTGAGGACTCGTATTTTGAAATGGCAGAGACTTGGCTCCGTTACAATGCTCTATAGTTAGTCTATATTGGGCTATTTACCAAATTAAATCTTTTATAGCCGATATATTTACCAGTTAAAGGGTGTTGTATATGTATATATGCATTTCACCAGATGAAGTTTAATGAGTTTTAATGGAATAAGGTTTATTATTATTCACAATATATGAAGTTGGACACAATGTATGTGCTGCTGATGGGGCATGTTTCTATATAGTCACATTTTTCTTTGCATGCTCTCCCTTTTAATTTAGAACACTTGATTATCTAATCAAAGAAAGAAAATATGCATTAAAGTGCAAAACCACCTTTATACGGTATGCAGTAACACTGAACTTGAAGCATTGTGCCCTTTTGCCCTTCTGCTACATTTACTCAACTGTCCAATCGCAGAGCGCTTGTAATCAGCTCTTAGTAGTCAATACTGATGTAGGAGGCAGGACTTGTTGAAATATGGGTCGAAAAGCAATCAAGCAGTCTTAAAGGGCAAGTTTACCCAAATAGGAAAATTCTTTCATGATTTACTCACCCTCCTGGCATCCCAGATGTGTATGTCTTTCTTTCTTCTGCAAAAAACAAAGGAAGACTTTTAGAAAAATTTCTCAGCTCTGTAGGTCCATACAATGCAAGTGAATGGGTGCCAAAGTTTTAAAGCTAAAAAATCCACATAAGGGCAACATAAAAGTACTCCAGACAACTCCAGTAGTTAAATCAATGTCTTCTGAAGTGATATGATAGGTATGGGTGAGAAACAGGTCAATATTTATATCCCTGCTCAGTCAATCTCTACTTCAGTTTAATTTTTCCATTCTTCTCCTATTTTTGGTGATTCAAGGTCTAAATGTGTATCACCCCCTACTGGGGAGAGAGGAGATTTTATGATAAAAATGACTTAAATATTGATCTGTTTCTCACACACACCTATCATATCGTGTCTGAACACATGGATTTAAACACTGGAGTCATATGGATTAATTTTATTGCTCCCTTTATGTGGATCTTGGAGCTTCAAATTTTTGGCACCCATTCAGTTGCATTGTGAGGACCTACAGAGCTGAAATATTGTTTTAAAAATCTTAATTTGTGTTCTGCAGAAGAAAGTCATACACATCTGGGATGCCAGGAGAGTGAGTAAAGCATGAGAGAATTTTCATTTTGGGGTGAACTATACCTTTAAGTTCTGAGCACATACAGAAGAGGAACATAAATGTCAATTCTGTGCAAATGTTGAAATCAGTACTTGTATTTGTACAGTATTTGCTCAATGTAAAAATTTAAAAGTAAAATGTGCAAAAAGATACATTGCTTCACAATACTATATTATCTTGCATGCACAACATTTGTGTGTGCTCAAAATGTCATCTCGCTCACGCAGAACATTTTTGTGCACTCAGAATATCATCTTATTATGAGCAATTAGTCAACAGGTCATTCAGGCAACCCACCAACTAGTCAGTTCTGAAAATATGTTGCCTGTATACAACCCTAATATGTTGTTGTTGTTTTAAAAAAAAATCTTTATGCTCACAGGAGTTGGTGTGCCCTAGTGCAGAGGCTCGATGGTCTTTGGCAGAGCTGATTCAGGCTGTGGTTTTGATGAGCCATGCCCATTCTTTGGCCTCCTTTGTTTGGGGTTGTGGCATTCTCCCTGAGCCAGAGCAGTCAGATGATCAGCCACTTCAACTGTGTTCACCCACTGAGTCATGTAGTTCTACCAGAATTCAGCATGAGGTATTAAAAGTGTCACTGATGTTGTAATGATTGCAAGTTAATAATATCCTTTTGTGTTCAGGTAATTGAATGTGTGTGCGTGTGTGTGCGTGCATGCAGTGGGGTGAAGCTGTGAACGAAGTTCAGCATTTGATGGAGAAAATGATGATGGTGCAACAGCAAGGTGAAGCATTTACGCAGGAAGAGATGGTTACTCGCTTTGAAAGAGAAAGGACAGAGAGTCTGCTGGAGCCAGTGGAGGGTACGAACAAACTCATTTGCTATTGATCAACACAAAAACCACAAACTTACGCCAGATTTCCTCTCCTCCTTTTTGTACTTCCCAAGTTTGCTGCTCTCTGATCTGTGTCTTAATTTCTTTCACTCAGTTGTGAGCCATGTCTTTCCTGATTGCATCTCACGGTTTTTGGTGGATGCAGATTTTACTTACCAGGATTTCAGTCCTAAAGGAGAACAGGCCCCCCCAACCATGAGAGCTCAGGTGCGTTACATCCAAAGATCTACACAATTATAAATAGATACATTATTTTGGAAGTACATGATGTGGCTTACAATATGTCTTGAACACAATGTCACTGCACACTGTATGCTGATCTTTGCAAATGATTTTGTGCTTTTCAGGATTATTCTTGGGAGGATCACGGTTTCTCCTTGATGAACAGGTTGTATGGGGAGATGGCTCAGCTTCTTGATGAGAAATTTCAGGTGGTGTGTGCGCTCACGTATCACACCATGGCCATGCACTCGCACGTGGACACCTCCACACTCCGCAAAGCCATCTGGAACTACATTCACTGCATCTATGGCATCAGGTCAGTCATGCATGCATCATGGCTTTAAAATGACAATGTGAATGTAGTGATACGGGACAAAAAGTGGGTTAGGATTAAGTCGACATAAAAATAAAGCAAAGAAAATAGTCCCCACCATTATCATGCATACAAAGTCTACTCGTTAGGAGAAAAAAAAATCATCAGGTAGCTTTATTCAAGGCTAACCTGATTAAAGGTTGCATTAGTGAGGTTTTGCATGGTTTAAAAAATGAAAATATCAGTTTAATTTGTGCCAAATTTATTTTATTTCTGCTTGAATTTATATGCAGGTATGATGACTACAACTATGGGGAGGTGAACCAGTTATTGGAACGCAGTTTAAAAGTGTATGTAAAGACAGTGGCATGTCACCCTGAGAAAACCACACCAAGAATGTACTTCTCCTTTTGGAGACAGTTCTGTCACTCAGAAAAGGTACTTTACCATCTAGAGCAGGGGTCGGCAACCTATGGCACACGTGCCAGCATTGGCACGCGGAGGGGTAATCACTGGTACGCCAGCAACAGCGGCGTACCAGTGACTAGGAGTAGACTATTTTATTTATAAATTCCGCGCCTGCGTTCCAGTCTACGTCTTGATGTAATCCTTCCTCATGATCACGAAGCGTTTTCATGAGCTGAATGGGAGGCTAAACAAAAAGTTAAAATGTGACGAGACTGCAGTACACCCAACAGACTTGTGCAGCGCGTGCAAGCCGTTCACACATCACGAGCCGGCAGCGCTTCACTTCGGTTAATCACGCAAGTAAACGTGACTGCTTTGCTTCGGTCAGGCTGTGCGGATGACAGCCAACATTCTGTGTTTCATTTGTTTCTTTTTGCTTTGAGAACAACACGTGATGCAATAAGAAAAACACCAATATTAATCCTTGAGATTTCCAACCCAGCATACAGGTGCACCCTCCTTAAACCATGGACATTCAAAATTACATTAAACGATTGAAAGAGAAAACATAAACCCACATGGTGGGGTTCAGAAATCTGTGTCTATTCAAAATATAGATTAAACCTGGAAATAAAGTTTTAGGATTTTGCAGGTGCGATTAACTGAAAATGGCTAAATAGTTGATCGGCTTTTGATGTGCGGATGGCTTGCACGTGCAGCGTGAGTCTCATCACACTTTAATAGTTTTCATCCTCCCATTCAGCTGATCAAAACGCGCTGCGTGATCATGAGGAAGGATTAGGCTACATCAAGATGTAAGTTTCGCAGGTGCGAAAAACATCATATAAATAAAATGTATTTGCTCCTCTCTTGCTGTTGCTTGCGTGCTAGTGATTAAATGATTACAGTGACATAAGAAATATTTAAGATTCCACACAATTTTGTGAAGTCATAAGCAAATTTGTGACTAACTTTGTTAACTCATAACACAAAAGGACAGGTTTTCTCTCATTAAAGCACTTTAGATGCTCTGAAAATGCACATGCAAGATCATGATTATATCATAATCATCGGGTTTTGCACAAAATTTTCACTCAAACTGGGGCTCCCCAGCCATTGACCAGGAAAATAAAAAATGGCACTCCATGTCAAAAAGGTTGCTGACCCCTGGTCTAGAGTATTTGTATAGAAACAAAGATAGAAGATATAAAGATAACAGGAGTTTAATGTTTGAAAGAACTACATTTTCTTTAGCAATGGAATTGAATTATGCTTTTGCTCTAAGCATTATTCTAAATAATTGGCATTTGTTTTAGTTAATGGTTCAGTGACCTCTAGTGGTTTGCCTTAGAAATGCACATTTCGTGTATATGGTATGCCAGGCAAGACTATTTAAAAATAAAATCAGATCTTCCTTTAAATAAGTTTTCATTGAAGCTAGGGGCTTATTGATCATGTTAAGGTAATATTGGTTTTACTTTCATAACCCTAAAGAGCACTAGCAATGACCGTCTATTTTCTTCACCTTCATGTGTAGATATGCATGTATAAAGAAGGCTATTTTTGTAAGACATATATCCTTGTCTTTTTGCAGGTCCATGTGAACCTGTTACTGATGGAGGCACGAATGCAGGCAGCTTTACTTTATGCTCTCAGAGCTATTACACACTACATGACCTAATAAGCACACATGAGCACAAGCTATTCCAAAAAGCATTAAGACAAGGGATGATCTGTAGAAACACTATATGCTCTGATTGTAGACTTGCTGATCTTAAATTGACACACATGCAAAATTTAGAGCACACAGTCTCCAGATATATGGACCTTATATACAGTAGCATCATATTTGATTTTTGACAGGGATGAAAACGAGGCTGTGAGGGATTGACATACAGTCTCTTTTATGGGTTTTAATGTTGTTTAGTGTTTTTGATAGTTCTTTGGACATAACATTGAAAAAAAGCATCTTTCCAAAGATTTTCAGCAGACAACAAACTCCATAAAGTACAAGATGTGAAAGTTATATGTGATCTTGGACCTTGATAC
This sequence comes from Myxocyprinus asiaticus, assembly GCF_019703515.2. NCBI lineage: Eukaryota > Metazoa > Chordata > Actinopteri > Cypriniformes > Catostomidae > Myxocyprinus > Myxocyprinus asiaticus. The sequence goes on along the minus strand of NC_059373.1, from coordinate 18,131,002 downwards.
GGCTTTATAAAGTGCATGCCATTATAGAGACTGTTAGTCTATCCCTCATGGCCCTGTTTTCGTTCCAGTCAAACATCAAATATGGCGCCACTGTGAATAAGGTCTATATAGTTTCATATTCTTTTTTTCTTTGCAATATTTTTTGTTCTTTTATTGGATGGTTGATCCGCTGCTACCAGGTCATGATTGGATTTTGGAGGCAGGGAATTTTGCACATCTTATGAGTAAAACGCCTCGCTGTGACCTATCTCTTATCATACTGTGAATGTGTCTTTGCCCTGCTGCATTATTCTGTTCCAGTTGTGTGTGTTGATGAATGTTTATGTGAGTTTGACACTAAGAACTCTGCATTGACTCTTTCTCTCTCAGATTGAGAGCTGATTTACAGCGGGCTAAACTGGATGAAAAAAGCACATTTAGTTTTTGGTGTTTGTGCAATGCTTTAAAGTATTTTTATGTATAATAAAATATTTTACTATGAAATTCCTGTATTTTATATTTGATTCATGTGTTTGTATAAACTTATAAAAATATGTATTTTCCTTTATTATCTTAAAGGAATAGTTTGCCCAAAAATTAAAATTCTTATGTAATTTGCTCACCCTTGGGCCATCCTTCTTTCTTCTGCAGAAAACAAACAAGATTTTTAGCAGAATATTTCAGCTCTGTTGGTCCATTTAATGCAAGCACAAAGGCAGCATAAAAGCAATCCATAAAACTCCAGTGGTTTTAAGTCACAAAGGCAGCATAAAAGCAATCCATAAAACTCCAGTGGTTTTAAGCCATGTCTTCAGAAGTGACATGATAGGTGTGGGCGAGAAACGGATCAATATTTGTCATTCTTTTACTATAAATCTCCACTTTCATGTGAAAGTTTCTTTTTTTTTTGGCGATTCGCATTCTTGGTGCATATTGCCACGTTCTGGTTGGGGCAGGTCAAAGGTGGAGATTTATAGTAAAAAAAGGACTTAAACATGATCTGTTTCTCACCCACACCTATAATATATACTATAACTTCAGAAGACATAGATTTATCCACTGGAGTCATCTGGATAACTTTTATGCTGCCTTTATTTGCTTTTTGGTACTTCAGAGTTTTGGTCACCATTCACATGCATTATGGACCTACAGAGCTGAGATATTTTTCTAGAAATTTTAATGTGTTCAGCAGAAGAAAGAAAGTCACACACATCTGGGATGGCATGATGGTGAGTAAATGATGAAAGAATTTTAGTTTTTAGGTGAACTATACCCAGGGTTGAGAGGGTTACTTTTGAAATGTATTCCACTACAGATTACAGAATACATGCTGTAAAATGTAATTTGTAACGTATTCTGTTAGATTACTCAAGGTCAGTAACATATTCTAAATACTTTGGATTATTTCTTCAGCACTGTTAGATTTTTGTTTTGACTATAAAAACTCTGCCAGTACAGTAAGACAAAATACACATGTTAAAAATACATTCTGAAAAACCTACATATCTTATGCAGTGTTGTTTCTAAAACAAGATGAATCAAATTGATCTTGTTTTAAGGATTTTTAGATATTTTTTTTTAGAGGAAAACAATAAAAAAATTATCAAGAATATGATTTTTGCACTTATATCAAAGGTCTTACTAGAAAAAAAGAAACTATGATCCAACATGAATTTTTTTTGATAAAAAAATATGATCACGTCTGGTAACGTGCATGTAAAATGGCTAGAAATAACATTTTATCTTAGCGTAAAGCTGACAGTTTACACAAAGTTTATTTCTATTTCTTCTGCTCCAAACTTACTTCTCTGTCTGCTCGTATGAATGTAACACATCATAAGAAAGTGTTTCACCGCTGTTCAAATGCACTTTGGATCACATCATTTATTTGTATAAATGTTTTCCATCTGAAAGGACTAAATATGAAATGAAACAAATGACAATAAAATGCAAAGTAATCTCTAAAGTAATCAAAATACTTTTTGAATGTAACTTTATTCTAATTACCAATGATTTAAATTGTAACTGTAGTGGAATACAGTTACTTATATTTTGTATTTTAAATCTGTAATCCCGTTACATGTATTCCGTTACTCCCCAACCCTGGCTATACCAGTATACCTTCATCTATCTTTATGTTCGCATTCGCTAAACGCTAAATTCGGTCAGAACGGCACTAAGACGAAACAGACACCAGAGGGCGGAAACGATCGTGAAACGTTTTTTCGGTAATTGTTTTTAAAAATTGAAACCTCCAAACCAAACCGGAGACCTTATAGTAGTTTTCACAAATGACATTGCACAGAATGTACCTTCCAAAAACAATAATAAAACGTTGCTTAAAGTGACACCGGTGGTTGGCACGACGAGAAGTCAAGACAACAAAGTAGGATTTGGTTGATAAAGCCGCACTATTGTGTTATTAACGAACAGATCTGATTTCCAGGAAATCATTTGAGCGTTTATCTGCCGGTCGGTGCTGAGAGGAGGAGTCGGCATGCGTTTCGCCTGGCGCAGAGCGCGCGCGGAATTCACCCCTTCCGGACACAGCTCGACTCGAGCGAGCGCATCCACGGCCGGCTGAACGCCGTCCGGACTCTTGTCTGTCTGTCTCTCTTCACCTTTCATAATAAAACTCACTGATCCAAAGATACACGCGCACTGCTGGATTCACCACACGCTGCTCTTTCTTGGACTCCGCTGTCAGTGTCAAGAAGGTGGGTGACAATTAAACACAGTACAGTTACTTTTGTTCATTATTTTATCTATAATTAGAGTAAAATGTTTATTAAGTGTCAAATTCAGTCTGTGACATAAATATGTAGGCATGTGTTTTATATCAGAGGCAAATTCACAAATAGTGGGTCAGAGACATCCTCAATAGGCAGGCGCCCAGGGCGGCGCGACAAGGTACCTGATCGATCGCCCCTGTACAGAGCTCGCAAGATCGCGATGAGAGAAAGGTGCCCCGAATTGTGCCATCCGGCCCCAGGCTCGCGTTAGGTAAAAGGTGCCCCAAATCGTGCCTCCCCGAGCTCGCAAGATCGCGATGGGAGAGAGGTGTCCCAAATCATGCCACCCCGCACAAAGCTCGCAAGATAGCGATGGGGGAAAGGTGCCCTGAGATGTTCCTGACAGGCTACTCAGCCTAAAATGCTCTAAATGGTTAGGATTATAGATGTTCATAATGCATCCTTACATTCCGAACAAAAACATAAGATAACCATAATCAACAGTATAGGTACACCGTGACACAGGATCGACCCAGTGGTTTTGAGAAAATAAGTAGCCTATCAACCATGTGATTGCTGGGCAGATTTGACAAAGTCATTGATGATTTGGCATCAGTGAAAACTAGGAGGGGAGGGTTACACTTGAAATGAGGAATTATGTGTAATAGCCATTTTCTTTATTTATTGACTCTATAATTTAATTGTGCAATTTAGGTTCTGTATATGTAATGTACTTGTTAATATAATTTGATATATATATATATATATATATATATATATATATATATATATATATATATATATATATATATTATATTATATTATATTTATATGTACAGTACTGTGCAAAAGTTTTAGGCACTTGTGAAAAATGTTGCATAGTGAGGATGTCTTCAAATATAATTACTTAAATAGTTTTCATTTATCAATTAACATCATACAAAGTCCAGTAAACATAAAAAAGCTAAATCAATATTTGGTGTGACCATCTTTTCTTTTAAAACAGCACCAGTTCTCCTAGGTACACCTGGACACAGTTTTTCTTGGTTGTTGGCAGATAGGATGTTTCAAGCTTCCTGGAGAATTCACCACAGTTCTTCTATCTATTTAGTCTGTCTCAACTGCTTCTGTCTCTTTATGTAATCTCAGACTGACATGATGTTCAGTGGGGGGCTCTGTGGGGACAATGAAATCTGTTGCAGGGCTCCCTGTTCTTCTATTCTAATCTTTTCTATTTGCAAAATTAATGTTTGGGAGTCTAACATTTATATTTCCTATTGACACACTAAAGCTGAAGATATAAATAACCATCTTAAGACAAATGCTTTTGTGAAATGGATTGTGCCTTTTTGCACAGTACTGTATATATATATATATATATATATATATATATATATATATATATATATATAAATATATTTCAGCTCTGTAGGTTCTTACATTGTAAGTGAATGTTGGCCAGAACCTTGAAGCTCCAAAAAGTACATAAAGGCAGCATAAAAGTTATCCTTAAGACTCCAGTCATTAAATCTATGTCTTTAGAAGTGATATAATAGGTGTGGATGAGAAATATATAGATAATCCCCTTTTACTCTAAATTTCCACTTACACTTTCAGATCTGAAAGTAAAACTAAACAGGTATCACATGTGACTTTAAGATGTGAAAGTGGAGCTATAGAGTAAAAGAATTATTTAAATATTTATCTGTTTCTCACCCACACATATTATGTCGCTTCTGAAGACATGGATTTAACCACTCGAGTCTTATGGACTACCTTAATGTGTTTTTTGTAGCTTTAAAGTTCTAACCAATATTTACTTGCATTGTATGGATCCACAAAGCTGAGATATACTTCTAAAAATGTTTTCATTTGTGTTCAGCAGAAGAAAGAACATCATACACACCTGATATGTCATGAGGGTGATTAAATGATGATAGAATTAAACTTTTTGGGTGAACAAACACTTTTATATAATTTGTGTTAAAGCATAGTTCTGTAAAAAAAAAAAATTGTTAACACCCTGAAATCCATAATTTTGTTGTGGGGTTTTTTTGTGGGGGGGAGGATTATATGCCTCCCCTCTGGTGTGCAGCTTCTTGTTTAGCTATGTATTTAACAAAGTTTCCTTTATTTATGCTGTTGTGTATATGTTTTTATTTAAATCAATATTAGGCTCATATAACATGGCATGAGCGTTTAGGGATGATTCACCCAAAAATGAAAATTCAGTCATCATTTACTCACCCTCATATTGTTCCAAACCTGTTTGACTTAATTTTTTACTATGGAACAAGAAAGGAGATGTTGGGCAGAATGACAATCTCAGTCACCATTCACTTTCATTGCATGGAGAAAAGCGATGCAATGAAAGTGAATGGTGACTGAGATTGTCATTCTGCCTAACATCTCCTATTGTGCTACTTGGAAGAAAGTCATACAGGTTTATAACAAAACATTGATGTCATAATTTTCAATTTTGGGTGAGCCATCCCTTCAAATGAAGGCAAATAATTCAGTATCATGTACAATAACTGTTTCTCCTTGTGCAGTTAAAGGCATTGCATATTTGAAGAACTGCTTTATTTGGCTTTGACTGTTTGCGTCAAGCACGAAATTTGTATCTGGTAAAGCCGCGTGAATCATCTAAATAAGTGAGATGGAGAGCGTGACAGTGAGAGCTTGAGTAAAGGTGCTGCTGTGGTTTGAGAATATGGGTTTTTCAGATGGTGAAAGCGGTTCAGTCTCTTAAGTTATATCTAGAACTATGTGATATTCAGCTATTTGTATTACCCGTACCATTGCAATCATTTTCGCTTTAAAAATGTCAGGTCTTTTCTTCATCTGTGTCGTGAAGTTTGTCAGTTTGTGTGTTGTTTACGGTGTATGTCAATCAGTCACCCTCCTCTTTCCTACACTGACTGTATATGGGAATCATGAGTACTCTGGAGCATGTTGAAGTATTTTCATAATGAAACTGTTGTTGTAAGGTATCATATGTGGTTTGATGAATTTAAACAAATAGCAGAGAGAAGAGTTTAGGTGAAAAACAAAATGGAATGTCACTAGGACTAGATTAGGCTGTAGACTTCATCACTTCCTGTTCTGTACAATGTTACCTCCTGGCTGCACTCCCCTGGTGCAACAGGAGGAAGTGGGTGCGGCTGTCCAGTAAAGTTGTCCAAAACTCAACATGGTAAAACTGACCAAGTTAAAATCTCTGTAGTGGCTTCAGCTTATTGGTAGACAGCTCAGCACCTATCAAGCAGTTTTGATGCTTTGCCTATTGTGTTGTCGCTTTAGCTGGTTATGTAAAGAAAGCACAAGAAAGCAAGAAAAATAATGTATCCAGAGGGTTTTTTTTTTTTTTTTTTTTTTTTTTTTGTCTGTTAGGGTATGTCTGACCTTGATTGTATTGATTCAACCTTCAATTTCACAACCTTCTTTCTAGTTGACGACCTTCTGCAACAAGATGTTGCTAGGAGGTTGCTATGGTGTTCTGGGAGGTCACTGGGGTATTGCTAGGTAGTTGCTACGGTGTTGTGAGTGGTCGCTAGGGTATTCTGGGTGGTTGCTAGGGCATTGCAAGGTGGTTGCTAGGGTGTTCTGGGTGGGTGCTAAGGTGTTGCTAAGTGGTTGCAAGGGTGTTCTGTGTGGTCGCTAGTGTGTTGCTAGGGTGTTCTGGGTGGTTGCTAGAGCATTGCTAGGTGGTTGCTAGGTACTCGTCGAGTACTCGAGGGGCAATGAAATGTACATAACTGTATATATGATAACATGTCTGACAAACGTATTTGGCTGCTGCATTGCATCTTGTTGTTCCAGTGTATTCTCTATTCATTATTATAGGCTGTTATAAAATAATCTGTTACAAAATGTACAAAAGATTGCATAATCAAAATATAATGCTTCATATTTTGTCATTATGTGAAGATTCGATGCCCAACTCAATGAGAGAATGTGCACAATGCACATATGTCTGTTCTTCCTTCAGGTTACCATAGTAATCTTAGTAAGCATGCACCAGTTTTTTTTAGTTACTGTCTGAACCGTCTATTTTCAAATTGCGGTTGGCTTAACAGGAGACGCCATTACTATCACGTTTTTAATATGCGTGTTAAGTTGAAGTTCAGTTTTGAAGACGCTGCATTCTGTTAAATTTAGCTGCGCTCTGTCTAGATATATGAAACACTTGCCTGCTTTATATGCGCTGCTTCATGGTTGCCTGGCGGTTGCTAAGGTGTTCTGGGGGCTCGCTAGGTGGTGGCTAGGGTTTTCAGGGTTGTCTTCATTTTTTTTTTTTTAAACATTCAAATTTATATGTTTCCCAAATGTACACAGGCTAAAATACTGACTGTTAATGAAAGCCATTTCATGGAATCTCACACTGGAGGAAATTTACATCATGTGTAAAAAGGAAGTGGCTGAGTTTGTGGCACCTGACATTATGTTCCCAGGACACACTTTGCTATTGTCCTCTCTCTCTCTCTCTCTCTCTCTCTCTCTCTCTCTCTCTCTCTCTCTCTCTCTCTCTCTCTCTCTCTCTCAAATTCAAAAATGGCTTTATTGGCATGACTGTAAATAATACAATATTGCCAAAGCAGAGGTTGTATGTAATAAAATACAAATAATACATAATAAGCAATAGTTTTTATGAAAGTTAAACAACATAAAATATTATAACATTCCTGAATGGCAGAAGACCACAGTGTTGACATAAAACTGAAGATCAATAACATGTCTACATACTGTATACACATACAGTATATTCACACACATACATGTACTGAGGATCACTGTGGTGAACAATTGGGTGCCACATTGGGGTAATACACATAAAACATATTCACGCACCCACAGCTAGCGCTGCTGTGTGTCCTTCTCCAAGTATTGTTTTGATTTTTTCTTTTTCTGTCATGGTTGTAAAGTTTTGATGCTGTTTGTAAATTTATCCATATAAATGTCCCTAGTTTAATTTTGGACAGTGAAGGAGAAAGTATCTCTCTCTCTTCCTCTCTCACTACTTTGTCTACTGTATGAGGTTTGTCCAATGGCCTTAGTTTGTCTTCTTGCATTCACTGTGTGTATCACTGTGTGTATTGAGTGCTTTCATGAAAAGTTTTTGTGTATATGAGTGTGTGTGTGTGTGTGTGTGTGTGTGTGTGAGAGAGAGAGAGAGAGATAGAGAGAGAGAGAGAGAGAGAGAGGATCGCAGTGACAACTTGTTTCCTGGTGTCCTATCATTCCTGTTCCAGTCACACAAGACTTCCTGTTGGTGGGGGAGGAAACTTCCTCTGTCTAAGAGTAGAAGAATTAGGGGATAAGGGAAGGCAAAGGATGAAGGAGCTGCAAGAAAAGTGAGAGAGAAAGAAGAAAGATATGAAAAAAGAGAAAGAAAGAGGATGGTTAAAAAAAGCCTTTGTAAATTTAGTTTTAATTCTTTATGAAAAGTATGTTACGTATTTGTTGCCTGTGTAACAAGTTGTCTTGAAAGGTTTTAAATGTTTTTGTGTCAGAGGCAAGACTGACAGAAATAAAGAGAAGTGCCTCAGAAAAGAGGAAACAGTGTGTCAAAAAAGTGAGGATGTACACAAAGCTGTAAAAAAAATTTTTTTCACACAGTATGTACATTGTGAAGTAGTGCAAACGCTGTAGCATTTTTGTTGTGTATTTATGTTTATCCTCTCTCAAAATCCACTAAAACTGGACAGAATAGAGTGTGTCCAAGTGTTTGTGACTTTTTTGACATTTCTTTTAGTATGTTGCAAGGTGTATGTGTGAGTGTAAACCATTGAATTTCACCACTTGTGTTGGGCCTCACAATTGCTGAACATCTTTGTCCGGCCTCAGTTTCACACCTTCTTCGTTCCACTTCCCCATGCAGATGTAATCTGAACAATCTTTTGTACCTTTGAGTCCAAAAGATTGTGATCATTCACAATATGACCTAAATACACTCTCCATCTTCATGAAATTTGATTTAATTGTGATCTGAAAATGGTCTTCTTTGCAGTCTAGTGCTGCACTAGAGGGTCTCTTGCATTTGCTGTTGGTTAGCCCTCAAACCCTCAGATGCAACTTTTTCTTATAGGCACAGCTGTAAATGCCAAGGTTGGTGAGAATGTAAGAGGGCTCTGACACTGTGAAACACATTGAGCCTGCCATTATACACAGTTGGCTGCTTATACATTATCAAACTTTTCACAAAACTTTGATCATGTCTGTGGTATTCTTTTCAGTCTTGATCAACTTTGACTTTTTTTGTTTTAAAAGCCATCTTTAGTTAATTCGTTGTTTAGTTGATTGTTTGTCAAGAACTTTGGGTAATTATCTTAAATTCTTTTTATGGCTACTGGAAATGTGACAGGGTTACATAGAAAAAAAAAAAACTGTTGGATAACAAGAAGTTTAACTGCAATACATTTCGCCAGATGAAGTTGTCAGTTGATGTCTGACTGATAGTGCACACTTCACACACTGCATACACATCTGTATATTTATGTGCCAAACCACTCTCACTTTCGTGTGTGGTGTCAGTGTTCTAGTTTAGAATTTTTTTGGTAACACTTTACATTAAGATCCTATTCTTTAACATGAGTAAATGCATTAGGTACCATGAGTGAACAATTAACAATATATTTTGTACAGCATTTATTAGTCTTGGTTAATGTTAGTTAATAATACTACAATTGTTCATTGTTTATGTTAGTTCATAGTGCATTAACTAATGTTAACAAATACAAGTTTTGGTTTGAAAAAGTATTAGTGTAGCACTAGTGAATGTTGAAATTAACATTTACTAAGTCAAGTCATTTTTATTTGTATAGCGCTTTTCACACCACACATAATTTCAAAGCAGCTTTACAGAAAATCATGCTTTAACAGAAAATGAAACTGTAATATCTATAAAGTCTTAAAGTCATCATTGTGTAGCTTGATTAAATATAATTGTAAATTGTGCATAAAATTAAATAATTAAATCATAATTGTATTTAGAAACCCAGTGAGCATGCCGAAGGCAACTGTGGCAAGGAACACAAAACTCCATAAGATGTTGGTTAATGGAGAAAAATAACCTTGGGAAAAATCAGGCTCACTGTGGGGGCCAGTTACCCTCTGGCTAAATTCATGAATATAATGCCAATATTACTTATTTAGGTGCAGTGTAAGTCATGGTTTAAAATTATTAAATTAAATAAGTGTGAAGGGCCAGTGTTTAAACAAAGATTTTGTAAGAACTGTAAGATTAATGACTAATGTCTTTGAAGTTCATCCTGGATTAACTACTGAAGTTCACATAGATGCATTGTCCTTTGTTAGTTGGCTGATGAAGGCTTTTATTGGCAGTTAGTTGATAGTCTATGTATTCCATTATAAGAGTGTAGTCCATCATTAGACCAAGGTGATGCAGGCAGATATCAGTGAGGTGCATCGCAGTTCAACCAGCAGGTCATTTCGGTGAGGTCTTTCCTAAGTTCAAGGTTCAGGCAGTGGCATATGAAGTATCCCTTGTCTTATGGTTGGAGTTGGCTTCAGTTCATCCCCTGAAGTTCATTTTAGTAGACTGAAGTGATGTCTGGCTGGCTAGTCGTGATCACTCAGAGATATGAATCCTGAGGTTGAGACAGGGAAACAAATAGAATAATATTAGCGTAGATGCCATTCAATTTATTGCAGAGTTATAGATTATGCAGACCTAACTAAAGCAGCGTAATTGTGAGTTGATGGATAAATTAGGTGTATACCTGGCTAAATAGATGAGTCTTTAGTCTAGACTTAAACTGAGTGAGTGTGTCTGTGTCCCGAACAGTGTTAGGGAGACTATTCTATAGTTCAGGAGCCAAACAGGAAAAGGATCTACCTCCTTTTTTGGATTTTGATATTCTAGGCACTATTAACAGGCCAGAATTTTGCGATCGTAATGAACATGATGGAATATAGTGTGATAGAAGGCCACTTAAGTACTGTGGAGCTAGACCATTCAAAGCTTTGTACGTAGTTAACAGAATTTTAAAATTAATATGAAATTTAACAGGTAGCCAATAAATATGATCATATTTACAACGATGATAAAATGGGGCTAATATGATCATATTTATTTGTTCTAGTCAGCACTCTGGCTGCTGCATTTTGAACCAACTGAAGTTTTTTTATTGAACTTGCTGGACATCCTTCCAGTAATGCATTACAATAATCTAGTCTTGAGGTCATGATTAAAACTAAGATTAATTAATGCTTAATAAGTATTGTTCATTGTTAGTTCATGTTAACTAATGTCGTTAACTAATGTTAACAAATGGAACCTTATTGTAAAGTGTTACCATTTATTTAAACACTGTAAATACACCTCTTCTCATCTCATCTTTCCTCGTCTCGTCTCGTCTTCTCTCCTCTTTTTTCTTTTTTTAAATGATTGCATGTGAGAGCAAAGAAGGAACATCTGCGAGGGCTTCCCAAAGGAAAGAGATTATAAGACATGGGACATCTCTTTAAGATCTCAGTTTAAGGATGAAAATTTTCAGACATTTTCATAATCAGTTGTTGTGAAAATTAACAAACAATTTACCGTTAATGTTAATACCAGAAAACGCACGTGGAGGACTCCAAATAATATGTGCATGTAGCCTACTTTTTAAATACGATTTAAATTAAAAATCTTATCTTAAAAGAAATACAAGTACTCCTAAAATGTTCTTAGTTCAGTGTATTTTAATACATTTAGACTGTATTTAGTATTTCTACTAAACATTTATTAACTGTTTGGCCAATTCAACATACAACACAACACAGAGTAGATTTAACAATGTTCTGTGTTAGTTTTTAACACTCTTGTAGAGTGGACTCATGGAGACACCAATGAGTGTTAATTTAACACTGGGGATTTTGCTGTGTATGAACAAAACAACTCTTAGATGCAATGGAGATTCTTAAAGAGACATTATCAAAATGGAAATAATAAGGATGGGCGGTAACAATTCTCTATTATTTTCTCTAGCAAAATGATACACACCTATTGAGAAGAAAAGCTTGTTGTGATTATTGTAGATTTCTTTAACATGACGTGCTTTTTGCGTTTGCATGTTTGTGTGCATGGATTTGTTCACACTGTGATATTTTCTCTTTGAATGTTTATGAGAATCTAGGAAAGGGAGGAGGGGCAGTGAGAGTTGAATGTTAAATACAAGTATGTTTGGAATACTTTCGTGAGGCAGAGAGAAAACTATAGACCATAGATTGGACAGTTTGTCCGAGGGGTGGAGCAGTGGAAGTCAGTGTGTGTTGTGTATGTGTAGCCCGTTGCAGCTGGACCTGTCTTCAATCAGCAGGAAATGAGGGAGGCTTTAGCAGGCCGGACAGGAAACGCTCACAAAACTGACATCCTGTTGATCCACTGATGGTCAGTCAGATAGGAACACAGGACATAGCTTTTTACAGTGAAAGGGTATTCGTTGAGCACATTTGTACATTTTAAAGGGGAATTTTTACAGAGATAGAACTTCCCATTTTATAGACAGGAAAGTAAGAGGAAGTAGCACAAAAAAGTGTTAAGTCACATTTCACTTTCTGTCTTTTACTTATGTATGCCTTCATATCTCTCTCTGTCTTTCTCGCTCTCTTTCTCCCCAGGAAGATGGTGTATATGGAAAGCTGATCTGAGGATCTAGTGAGACGCAATCTGATTATGACGACCTCCCATTGACTTACACTCCAGTAATCCATTCATTATGTCTACACCCCGACTAAATACTGTGGCAAACATAGTAGAAAGTTTTACATAACATACGATAAATACACTCATGTCATAACACCTTAGCCACACTCATCAAAATGTATGAATGTCATTGTGTTACATTAGATAGTGGCATTTATTTTAATGAAAGATAACGTGAACACACATTCAAACTGTTCAAGCTAGAACAACTGTGTGAACTTGAGTGGAGCTTACACTAAAAATGACTAGTCGGTTAAACATAATTACAAATAATAGCTAAGAAAAGTGAGGTTAGTTTCTTTTTTTTGGGGGGGGGGGGGGGGATTTTTCCCCTTTTTCTCCCAATTTGGAATGCCCAATTCCCAATGCGCTCTAAGTCCTCGTGGTCGCATAGTAATTCGCTTCAGTCCGGGTGGCGGAGGACGAATCCCAGTTGCCTCTGCGTCTGAGACAGTCAACCCACGCATCTTATCACACGGCTTGTTGAGCGCGTTGCCACGGAGACATAGCGTGTGTGGAGGCTTCACGCCATCCACTGCGGCAACCACGCTCAATTCACCATGCGCCCCACCGAGAACAAACCACATTATAGCGACCACGAGGAGGTTACCCCATGTGACTCTACCCTTCCTAGCAACCGGGCCAATTTGGTTGCTTAGGAGACCTGGCTGGAGTCACTCAGCACACCCTGGGATTCGAACTAGCGAACTCCAGGGGTGGTAGCCAACGTATTTTTACCACTGAGCTACCCAGGCCCCCTGAGGTTAGTTCTTAGAAAAGGTCTCATATTATTTGTTTGTAGATGCCTCTTGGTTTGATTTTGACTTGGTTTGCTGTCTAATACTATGAAATGTATACACTTTTAATGACTAAATGGAATAGTTTACCCAAAAATAAATAATTCTCTCATCGTTTACTCACCCTCATGCCATCCCAGGTGTGTATGACTTTATTTTTTCTGCAGAATACAAGTGAAGATTTTTAGAAGAATATCTCAGCTCTGTAGGTCCATACAATGCACATGAATGATGACCAAAACTAGTTTGAAACTCCAAAAAGCACATAGTGTCCATTTTAGTAGAAAACATAACACAAATATGTCATGTTAAGGCATACCAAGAACAACTTAATCTTATCTATGCAAATAATTATGTGGTTATGTCACATATTTGTTTGATTTTGAGTCAGAGTGCAATGTCTCACATTAGCTTAAAGGGATAGTTCACCCAAAAAATACAATTCTGTCATTATTTTCTCACCCTAATGTAGTTACAAAGAAATATGTTGTTATTTTTTTCTGTGGAACACAAAAGTAGAATTTTTTTTAATGTTTCGCAGCTCTTGCTATACATTGACTGTTCATAGTGACCAGGGGCTATCAAGCTCCAAAAATAATAAAATGATTATTTTTTTTTGGTCCTTTTTGCAGCTAGACAGCCCCTGGTCATTATAAAGCACAACAATCTTGTTCTGGAAGTAAAAATCCCATTTGTTTTTTCTCCATGTAGAATAGATTTTTAATTGTTAACTTATAAACTTTTAAAGACAGACCTACTCTGAGCTCCGAGGGTGTTAATCGATCGTATATGCTTGTGTTGAAGCCATCAGTCCATGTTATTTCATCGACATTTAAAATGTTTTTTATTTAGTAGCGGAATTACTGGTGAAGAACCACTGAAGGGAAACAATCCACCAATCAGAGAATTGCGGCAAACAAAGTGCACCAAATGAGGCCTGCAGCAACCATCCATCATTTGTAAATGACGCAACCGAGTTTATCTCCCTACACTCTCAAACGAATTTTATATTTGCATTTATCTGAACATTTTGCAATAAAATAAAATTACATTGTTTCTATACTTATAATGTAATATACCAGTATTTCCATAATTTGTAATTTGATTACTTAGTTAGCAATGCTTCACGGGATTGTAGTTTATTCCCTCCTTAAAGACGTCAAGTCCACAATCTACCTTTGTCCTTTGTCTGATTTTCAAATACTTTTATGCTTCAAATCAAAGTTTGTAATGTTGTGATTCACCTTGGAGCTGGTTGTTCTGTTTCATGGTTTATAACTGTTTTACAAAGGATTTTTATAAAAATCCCTATGGAAAAAATGAATGGGAAAAATACTTCTGGAACCAAGATGGCTTTAAATAGGCAGTCACTTAAAGGGATAGTTCACCCAAAAATGAAAATTCTCTCATTATTTACTCACCTTCATGATATCCCAGGTGTGTATGACTTTCTTTCTTCACCAGAACACATTTGAATTAAAATAGAAAAATATTTCAGCTCAGTAGGTCCTTAAAATGCAAGTGAATGGAGATTTCTCTTTTGAAGTGCCAAAAATCACAGACAGTCAGCAAAAACATCATCCATATGACTCCAGCTGTTAAATTAATGTCTTCTAAAGCGATATGATCACTTTTAGTGTGAAAAAAGATAAATATTTAAGTACTTTTCAACTATAATCCAACGCTTCAGGAAAGAGTGGAGTCCAAACGGTCTCTCGTGTGATGTATTCGCGTTGGTAAGCTCACGTTCTCCACTCAGTTGAGACATCCAGGAGAAGCACACAAACGCACCATTGTGAATAAAGAAACCGATAAATACAGATCTAAACCAAAATAAATCAAGCTACTGAACAGCTTTCCTCTTCCTCACTTGTAAACAGCAATTCTCTTCCACGTGTGTCGCACGTGCGTCAGTTCTCGTATGTTTCAATGTGAGCCAATGCGATTATGTCACACGTACATACTGCTGCAGAACGGAAACATGATTTAGAGTTGTCTTAAATATTTATCTTTTTCCCACTAAAAGTGATCGTATTGCTTTAAAAGACATTAATTTAACAGCTGGAGTCATATCGATGACGTTTATGCTGACTGTCTGTGATTTTTGGACCTTCAAAAGAGAAATTGCCATCCAATTGCATTTTAAGGACCTACTGAGCTAAGAAATGTTTCTATTTTTCTTCAAATGTGTTCTGGTGAAGAAAGTCAGTCATACACACCTGGGATATCATGAGAGTGAGTAAATAATGAGAGAATTTTCATTTTTGGGTGAACTATCCCTTTAATGAACGAATTCATTGAATGGCAAGAGCTGTGTAAAGATCTTCAAAAATAAATAAAAAATGACAGCATACAGGTTTGGAACAATATGAGAGTGGGTAGTAAATAATGACAGAGTAAAATATTCCTTTAAACATAAACCACTTTAACTGTATATAAGAACTGCACTGGCAAGTCAGAATAGCTTGAATTTTAATTGTGTCTGTGTACCTGAATTTAGAGTGTGTTTGTTCTAATCCATCTCATTATACTTACTTTCCTCTTCTCTTGTTTGTATGGGAAGAAACTCTGTTTCCAGGGTGATGAGCTGTGCTCTTTGAAAATATTAAATATTATGGGCTGTGCTTGCTGTAAGCAGAGGAAGGCCAGTAAAGCTTCCGCAGTGTCGAATGCCAATTCATGCGACACAGGGAATGGGACCCCGGCTTTGGAAAGCACCCGATACATTGCGGACCCCACTAGTAACTCAGGGACAGGGCTGATCCCGAACTTCAATGATTTTCAGAATACAATCTCCCCATGTCTATTATCCAATCTTAACCAGACCCGCCCAGCTGGACTCACAGGTGTGTAAAAAAAAAGAAGTATGTTGAGGTGTGATTTTCAGTATGCATTTCTTACTGACACACCTAGCTGATAACAGTGTTACTTCCCTTACTGAAACAAAATGTGTGTGTGTGTGTGTGTGTAGGAGGGGGTGTAACACTCTTTATAGCACTCTATGACTATGATGCTCGTACAGAGGATGACCTGAGTTTCCAGAAAGGAGAGAAGTTCCATATTATCAACAATACGTGAGTGTAAAGCAGGAGGATTAGAAAGATTTACATGCTTTCGTTTTAAGCAATATACCACAAAGTCAAAATAACAACAATATCTTCTTTTTTTGACACTTTCTCTGTTCCTCTCGTGTGTTGTTCTTTCTTTCACCTTGACCACCCTTGTCTGTTCTACGTTATCCTGACTTTCTGTCTCCTGCCCCTCCACAGTGAGGGTGACTGGTGGGAGGCCCGGTCTCTGGACACAGGGAAGTCTGGGTACATTCCCAGTAACTATGTGGCCCCTGTGGACTCCATACAAGCTGAAGAGTGAGTTACACATGAATATACCATTTCATTGATTTTACAATGACTGATTTTAAAATACATCTGTGTGTGTGTGTGTGTGTGTGTGTGTGTGTGTGTATTTGCACATGTAGGTGGTATTTTGGCAAGTTGGGTCGGAAGGATGCAGAGCGACAGTTGTTAGCCCAAAACAATCCTAGAGGAACATTCTTAATACGAGAGAGTGAGACAACGAAAGGTAAAGTCTTTAAATTTAAAGCTGAAGTATGTCATTCCTGCGACACTAGCGCCACCGAATGGAATTACAAAAATAAACCGTGTTTTCAATCAGCTTTCCAAATATGGCCCATGTTTGCTGTTGTTAAAACAGTCAGATAATCCCGCCCCCAACTAACGCCATTGGTTGAGTAACGTTGTTTGGGCGGGTCGCTCAAAACAGAGGAATTTTTATAGTGTCACAGAGACAAAGTGTTTACAGTTTTTGAGAAAATTAACCTATGAATGACTTATAGTTGACAGAGGTGAAATAAGGTAGAAACAAGACTGCAGTACAAGATTTGTAAAAAGCATGACCAGTTTAGTGCAGTTTAGAAGAGAGAGATTCATTCATTCTTAAGGATTGCTTTGTTTGAAAACCAAACCTGTCAGTTGTGGCCATTTAAAGCAAGTCAATGTCCCAATATAAAAACTCATAGTTTTAAATGTTTATGTCACCAAAAAATAAAAAAAACTGAAAGGTTATCACGTCTGATGTTTCAAGCCATTGAAAATATGGTTGAAAGTGTCTTTCTGTCCATCCCCGATTCAGGAGCGTACTCTCTGTCCATTAGAGACTTGGACGAGACAAAGGGTGATCATGTCAAGCACTATAAGATACGGAAGCTGGATAATGGCGGATATTACATAACAACAAGGACACAGTTTGACACTGTCCAGCAGCTGGTGGAGCATTACAGAGGTCAGTGAGACACCATTTACACTTCACACACACCCTTAAGGCCAATTTATAGTTCTGCACTGAACCTATGGCGTAGGCTATGCGTAGCCACGGCAGTTACGGCATAGCCTACACCATTGCCTGACGTGAATGGTTCCAAAAACAAAAAACATCCAATGAGCGGCAGTTTTGTGGATGGAAACACCTTGTTGATGAGAGAGGTCAGCAGAGAATGGCCAGACTGGTTCGATCTGACAAAGTCTACGGTAACTCAGATAACCCCTCTGTACAATTGTGGTGAGAAGAATATCATCTCAGAATGTTATTCTGAGATGCGTGTTGGCGCTGTTTTGGCAGCACGAGAGGGACCTACACAATATTAGGCAGGTGGTTTTAATGTTGTAGCTGATCGGTGTGTGTATATATATATATATATATATATATATATATATATATATATTATATACAACAGTTAGTTCCAGTCCTCGAATATGATTGGACAAGAGACGTTCCATGAGTACATGATGGTCTCACACCATCAGCACTCCGACGCTTCACTATTTGTATCATTCCGCTTCTGTTCGTACCATTCTAAACTAAAGTGTAAGAGCAGTGCATACGTGTTAAGAGCTACAGTTGTAATCAAAATTATTCAACCCCCCAAGACAGTAAGGATTTACAAAGGTAAGTGTGGAGGTGAGGGCGTGGTCGAGTGCCCTTCTGAGGAGAGAGAAAGCGGTAAAGACATCCACCTGAGAAGAATTGTGACTAATTACCATCTCTATGTTCACAGTGAGAGTCGGGGGAGATAAAAAGACGGTCAGTTCACAGAAAGAGGAGAGAGACAGACAGACAAGAGTCTTCATGTCTGTCCCCTGAGAGAGAGAGAGAGAGAGAGAGAGAGAGAGAGATGGTAATTAGTCACAGTTCATCTCAGGTGGATGTCCTTACCGCTTTCTCTCTCCCCAGACCGGTGCTTGACCACCGTAACCTACACCGAAAACCCACAGGTAACCTCAGGAGAAATACAGGCTGCTCTGGAAAAAGACAGTGTGGTTGTTTCAAGGAGCACAATACGACGATACTTGAACAAAAATGAGCTGCATGGTCGAGTTGCCAGAAAGAAGCCAATGCCACAAAAAAGCCCGGTTACAATATGCCCGACAACACCTTGACACGCCTCACAGCTTCTGGCACACTGTAATTTGGAGTGACGAAACCAAAATAGAGCTTTATGGTCACAACCATAAGCGCTATGTTTGGAGAGGGGTCAACAAGTATTGTGCTCCTTGAAACAACCACACCGTCTTTTTCCAGAGCAGCCTGTATTTCTCCTGAGGTTACCTGTGGGTTTTTCTTTGTATCCCGAACAATTCTTCTGGCAGTTGTGGCTGAAATCTTTCTTGGTCTAACTGACCTTGGCTTGGTATCAAGAGATCCCTGAATTTTCCACTTTTTAATAAGTGATAGAACAGTACTGACTGGCATTTTCAAGGCTTTGGATATCTTTTTATATCCTTTTCCATCTTTATAAAGTTCCATTACCTTGTTCCATTCTGCTCCTCATGATTCAGTTTCTAGCCTGCTCAGTGCATCCACGTGAGAGCTAATTCATTGACTATTTATACACAGACACTAATTGCAATTTAAAAAGCCACAGGTGTGGGAAATTAACCTTCAATTGCCATTTAAACCTGTGTGTGTCACCTTGTGTGTCTGTAACAAGGCCAAACATTCAAGGGTATGTAAACTTTTGTTCAGGGCCATTTGGGTGATATCTGTTATCATTATGATTTAAAAAGGAGCCAAACAACTATGTGATAATAAATGGATCATATGATCACTATCCTTAAATAAAAGTTTTTTTGCATGATCAGTCATATTTTCAAAATCAATGCCAAAATTTCACAATTTCTGCCAGGGTATGCAAACTTTTGAGCACAATTGTATATATATATATATATATATATATATATATATATATATATATATATATATATATATATATATATATATACAGTATATCTGACTCGTGTGCACCAGCTACCACGAAATAGGGAGGAATACCCCCGCTTGGGTAACTATTTTTCCACTGAGAAAATAGGATGAATTTGGCCAAAATGACATTATCTTCAGAAAGCTGACTAACACACTACAGCATCTCTGCTTGAGAGTGGTAACAGGTGATGGCACACGCTCCATATCTCTCTCTCTCTCTCTCTTTCTCTCTCTCTCTCTCTTTCTCTCTCTCTCTCTCTCACACACACACACACACACACACACACTCTCCATAGACATAATGATTTTTATACTGTATGAACTATAGATTCTATCCCCTAAACCCAGCCCTCACAAAAAACTTTCTGCATTTTTACATTTTCAACATAATTTAGTAAGCGATTTGAATTATGGGGACACTAGAAATGTCTTCATAAACCACATCTGTAGCATAATAAATGTGGTTTATTGTGCTATAAATGGGTTTATTATGCTATAAATGACATTTTTGAATTACTAATGAAGGCTTGGATGCATCATTTGGTTTGAACTAGCAATGGTAGATTCTGATCCGTCGTGTAAGAAAGTAGTTCCATGCACAAATGCGTTTTTTTAGGACCGTACTCAGTTTTTCCTAATTTTTTTACATTTACTTGTGCATTGAACTGTTGTATATAAGCAATATCACACTCGCAATCATGCTATATGGCCCTAAATCAGCACTGCTGTGATTACCTGTGGCCGAATCACAGCAGTGCTGATGTAGGAACATATTGCACTCTTGCTCATGTGATATTGCTTATATATATATATATATATATATATATATATATATATATATATATATATATATATATATATATATATATATATATATATATATATATACTGTATATATTTCCCGGAATGAATATTTAAATGCACTAGAAAAATATTAATATTTTCATTCAATGTTACATTCTCTTTACAAAATGATTACTAGGTTTTTATTTTTTAAATAATAGCTGGAACTTATACAGCAATAATGTAACTCCATGACAGTGATAGCATATGGTGCATAACATTACTGACTGGTTTATAATTTTTAATTCTTAGTGATGCTTCCAAAACAATCACATCATTGTTGCAATTCATCTATGTTAGCAAGCTAGGTTATGTTATCATAGTGACAAGTACTTTTAAAGACAAAAACACATGTATAACATCAACTAATGTAAGATTTAGTGACAATGCAGCACTGACCTGATAAGGCAAGTGACACTAGACCTTATAATTTTAAGGACTTTTGGATATAGATTTTGTCAAGGGTTTGCAAATAGGATTACCCCAGAATATACCATCATTTTTTGACTCTTTGTCATGTTTTTATTCACTTGAAAATAAGTTAAAAGGTCAGTTTATCTTTGGCCATCTTCATTTGCTTACCTCTTTTATTTCCTCTTATGTCACTGCAATGATGTCTTTGCTTCAACCAAGTGCATAGTTTGTATCAGTTTGTGTTAGTGATCCTCCAACTCAACCTGTCAGTTTGGTGCTATCGGCCTTCCTGTTTCATTATGTTTCAAATCAACAGTCATTCTCGCACACCCACACACATGTACACTTGCATGCATATAATGTCAGAATCAAATAATTTAATGCCTTGTTTTAAGTGAATAAATGTAAACATGAAAATGTGTTCCAAATGCAGTACCTATAAAAAAATGTATCATAAAAAAGTAAACAAAAATATCATTATAATCAAACATTGAAATATATTAAAATATCCTCAAAGTGCATAGGCCCATTAATATGTGAACGTATTAAAATTACATTACATAATTTTGCAGATTAACAACAGCAAATGTGTGATTTACAAGCCTAACATATGGAACAAACACTGGGCCAATTTTGCATTAATATTAGTAATCATATTACCAAGGATTTGGTGCATGGCCTTTGTCGTCAACAACTAAAGTGTTTTCTCTTCCCTTTTAAAGTTGATAAACCCATTTATTTTGCTATCCTATTAATGTGCAATTATATGGTTAGTTGCATTTTATTATCTGCATTTAGCTTTGTTTTTGCCCCGCTGTCTGCGACCCTATTAAACAGGCCTAAGAGCAACCGCTTTAGCATAACTCAGCAGCAGGTTAACTCATCTAAAGTTAGCTGCCACAACAGACTGTAGTCACCACTGAAAACAGCTCTGTCGCCCTCTGCTGAAAGTACATGTATCGTTCCAGTTTGTCATGTATGTGTATGTGCATGTCTGTCTTATGTGAATGTGTGGTCATGCTCTAGCTTGTGAGTATGGGCAACATTTTTGTGTTATTGTATATGTTTGTTTTATATTGCTTTATGGTTGTGTCCTCTTTAACTCTCTGTCTCTTCTCGTTTATATCCATTTCAAACTCTGTTCTTCAGAGCGTGCAGCAGGACTGTGCTGCCGTTTGATTGGCAGCTGTACGCGGGGCATGCCTAAGTTGGCTGACCTGTCAGTGAAGACTAAGGATGTTTGGGAGATTCCCAGGGAGTCACTGCAGCTCATTAAGAAACTGGGCAATGGCCAGTTTGGTGAAGTGTGGATGGGTAGGAACCACAAAAAGTGTGGGAACATGTTGCAGGAGTAAGGGAACAGAGCCTGCACACCTTGTTCATTCGATCTTACAATGCCTTGCAAAAACGTTCAGTTCCTTAACCATTTATTTCATTGTGTCTTTGTTAGGGAAAATGTTGTTTAACTGTGTAAATGCTGTTGAGTGTTTGCAACACAGGGGCTGAAATACTTATTCCAACAACAAGGAATATTCAGGGTTAAAGACAAGTTAAGCTCAGACAGCATGTGTAGCATAATGTTGATTACCACTGAAATTAATTTAGGTTCTTCCCTCAGTTATTAAAAAATGAAGCAAAAATCACTGTTACAGTGGGGCACTTATAATGGAAGTGAATGGGGCCAGTCTGTAAACGTTAAAATACACACTGTTTCAAAAGTATAGCCACAAGATATAAACATTATACATGTTAACACGATTTTAATGCAAAAAAACAAAACAACAAAAAAAAACAATCTATGTTCTACATGATTTTCGTGTGATAATATTAGCGTACAGGGTCTACAACATTGCATTGTCAAAGCAATAAAGTTGTAATATTGGGTCAGACTTTACTCTGATAAGGTTAATAAGTGATTTTATCACTATAACATTTTGTTAACATGTATATTGTTTGTATCTTGTGGCTATACTTTTGAAACGGTGTGTATTTCAATGTTTATGAACTGGTCCCCTTCACTTCCATTGTACAGTAAGTGCTATACTGTAACCGCAATTTTTTCCTTTTTCTTTTTTAATATAAATGAGGGATGAGTTGAAATAATTTTTGGTGGAAAGCAACATTCTGCCACAAATGCTGTTGATTGAGCTTAAATTGTATTGAACTGGGAACATTCACTTAACAATATGTTGCATTTAAATAATTAAGTGTTTTACAGAGCAAACAACATCAAACAGAACAAAATTTCAGTGTAGGATTGGTAATTCACTGTGAAAGTGAAAGAACTGGTTAAAGGACCTGATTTTGCAAGGCACTGTTCATAACTAAATGCATGAATGGAGGACGTATATAAGGCTGTGCTGTTTTTGTTCTCTTCCTCTGATCCTTCTAACATTGCATGCCATTTCACTTTTCCACCCCTTTCTCTCTCTCTCTCTCTCTCTCTCTCTCTTCCCACTCTCAACAGGTAGTAATGATGGTTTATGTTGCTACTTGACTAAAACCTGTCCAAATGCCACGCCCCAAACATTGGGTTTAGGGCGGGACGCCTGGGAGATCACCCGGGAAACACTGCAGCTCAACAGGAAGTTGGGACAGGGTTGTTTTGGCGACGTCTGGATGGGTGAGAGGGATACATCAGCCAGTGTCCTCCAGAGTCTGCATTCGCTAATGCCAGTGCTCCCAGCACATCTTTTCAAGCACACTATTTTAGTCTAAAATTTAAGTACACACTTCTTAATGCTATTCTTCTGTTTTGTGTATTCTTTTGCCAATGCACTAAGTCTTAATGACATGGTGACAGGTCGGCCACTCATAGTGCTGATCATCCAAAAGGCAAATAGCACAAATGCTGTGTTCGACCCTGCTTTGCCAATCATCAGTCTGCGTTCAGTCTATGGTTCTGAACTGTCAGCTTATCTGCAATAGCACCAAGTCAGCTAAACCCCAATAGCATTTTAGTGCTGTGGCGATGTTCATTGTGACATTAAAAATGCATCAGTGCATTCCCCAAATGATGCATACATTTTCCAAAAACCTTCAGCTCTTGCTCGGGAGCTGTGTTCTTTCTGTTACGTGTTCTGTCGTCTGCAGTAATCCCAGCTTCCTGTTGCTTTGGTGTGTGGCCAGAATCCCAGGTGCCTCTTCAACTGTCTCCTCATACCCCATTTCTCATCTCCCACACTATTAATCACTGTATGTCCAAACGGTTCTTCCAACTTTTTTTGACATCATTTCTATATGTAGGCATGTGGAATGGCACAACTAAAGTTGCAGTAAAGACCTTAAAGCCAGGCACCATGTCTCCAGAGGCCTTCCTGGAAGAGGCCCAGATCATGAAGAGGCTCCGTCATGATAAACTGGTCCAGCTGTATGCTGTGGTGTCTGAGGAGCCCATCTACATCATCACTGAGTTCATGAGCCAAGGTACAGAAAATTATACACACACACACACACACACACACATACACACACGAACAGGGTCTCTGAAAGGACTCTTAGCCAAAAATGAAATTGTTCTATATCAGTGTTTCCTGCACATTTTATATGCCTCTTTTATTTGACACACCAAATTCAAGTCATGGTGCTTCTACTAGCAAGATGAGTTAAATAAGGGGCTCTATTTCCATGGCCATGCTAAGCGCAGCGCTACGCACTACGACCGTGCGCTACGTCTTATGCAATTTTTTTGAGAGCACTAATTCTAAGCACAATTTTCATGCCAGCACAAAGCACAAGTGGGCGTGGGTGGGAGTGTTTGCACTACCTGTGGGTGTATGCGCACACACTGTGGGTGTATAGTATGTTAATGAAGTGGCGCAAAGCGCATTTTACAATTTTCCTGAGAAATAGGTCATTGCACTAATATGTTTCAGAAGCACTTCTGTGTCTAAACTCAGTTCCTACATTTGCAGTTTGGACATTCCACCAGCAGGTAGTTATAAAGTTCATGTCCAAATACAGAAAATATTGTGAAACATCAAATTATGTCCCTGACAATCAGTTGTATATTTACAATTGTATTTATGATCTAATTTGTATTCATATTTTTCCACCTGTTGTCATAGAGTGATTTTTAAGTCACTGCAAAAGTGGGCAGTGGAAGAAGTTGGAGAGGGTAAAACGTTTGGATTTGGGGAGGTGGTTTCATATTATTTTTTAACCACTTTGTTATTTTGTTTATATTTTTGTTTCATTTGAAGTGTTATTTGAATGTAGAAATAATTTTTGGTTACAATTTATTAATTACATTTTTGAAAACAAAATTGAATGGTAGAAGTAGGTCCGCATTAAGGTACCCTGGGGCTTACACTTCTGCTGGGCACTACCAGTCATCTGACTGGGTACTGTTAAAACAAGCCATGATTTGTGTGTCAGTAGATGTAAATGACTAATAATACTCTACATTCTCTATAAGTTAATGGACTGTACATCCAAATCCTGAACCACATTTTCCATGCGTATAAAAGGAGCATGTCACACAGAAATATGCCTGACATTCAACAAGGAAGCAGTTAATACACAAAAAAAAACATAAGTCCATATTTCTATTATTCTAGTTCATTGCATACAGTCCATTTACACAACCAACTTCTTATGAATGTGCAGTCTTTGTTTATATCGATGATGCTTGAGAGAATGGACTGTATAATAGAATGCAGACAGTGCAATAACCGGAAAAGAACCTCCAAAATAAATTGCACTTGACCCCGCCTATTAGTGCATTGCACGTACAATATCACCAAACCCACTTACGTCTAGACTTGGCAAATGTTTTCATGAAAATACCAAAACTTCATAGCCGTGCCCATAGACTTTGCACGTATTATTTAATGCATAGCGCTGCGTTTAGTGCTAGTGCTCTTAAAATATGGTCCAAGGTGTGTTATTACAGAGACATCTAAAATATGTGTAGTGGATCATGATTGGGGAAACTTTTTTCTGTACAATAACTTCTATGCCTCTATGCTTTTGCTATTTAGGAAGCTTTTTGGACTTTCTGAAAGATGGAGAAGGCAGGAATTTGAAGTTGCCTCAACTTGTGGATATGGCAGCACAGGTAATGCTTCTTAGTCAAGTGATATTTAGCAAAACATTGTAATCAAAAGCAACTTACACTATACCAATTGCAAGCAACCTGGGACTAAGTGGTAATAGAGCATAACTGGGTTCTCAGTTAATTCCCAGGTATACTTTGTTTTTGCATATTCTGGATCGGCTCGCGCCTGGTAGACCGTGTTGCCTTTGTGAGTATAGTCTTCTGACCGCGAGCGAATATGAACGCGTTTGACGCATGTCCACTACAGCTTCTTTGTGATACTCTTTTAGTAGACTCAATAGTAGGAACATGCTCCGACGAAGCGCACAGACAATGACCACGTCTGCTAGTCTGCTAGTCTGGCCGGTGCGCGGTCATACCATGTGGACTGGCTTATGACCAAATTTACGTCACATATACTGTGCGCGGAGCGACCATCAACACGGACAACCAAAGTATACTCAGGCCTTAACTTTTCAAATCTTAGATGAACTTGGAATTAAACCTGCAATGTTTGTATTAGTCAATTAGTAAACATCTCCTCAGACATGTTCTAGTGTCTTCTGAATCATTCACCAAAAAAAATTTATTCTGTTGACTGAATATAAAACAAATTTGTCTGACAGAATTTTAATTTTTGGGTAAACTAGCCCTCGGTTTAATCTGGTTTCCTGAGAAACATACATAGCTGTCTGTAAATGCTAATGATAAAGGAAACGTAATATTTGGCAGTACTATACAGAGTATTAGTCATCCTTTGAGCGCTAGAATTCAAAGCAATAAATTGTCAATTTAAATTGTAAAAGGATTTATACATTATTTAGTAGTAATTCATGTACTGCCTTCAATTTATGCCCATTTTATGATTTTGTGCTGAATTTATGCTGTTTCTTTAGAAAAGTTCATACTGGAGGGCCTGTGTAGCTCAGCGAGTATTGAGGCTGACTACCACCCCTGGAGTCGCGAGTTCAATTCCAGGGCGTGCTGAATGACTCCAGCCAGGTCTCCTAAGCAACCGAATTGGCCAGGTTGCTAGGGACGGTAGAGTCACATGGGGTAACCTCGTGGTTGCTATAATGTGTGGTTCTCGCTCTCAGTGAGGCACGTGGTGAGTTGTGCGTGGATGCCGCGGAGAATAGTGTGAAGCCTCCACACGCGCTACGTCTCCGCGGTAATGCACTCAACAAGCCACGTGATAAGACGCGCGGATTGACGGTCTCAGACGTGAAGGTAACTGAGATCCGTCCTCCGCCACCCGGATTGAGTCACCATGAGGACTTAGAGCACATTGGGAATTGGGCATTCCAAATTGGGGAGAAAAGGAAAAGTTCAAACTGTAGTTGTAAGTAAATGCTGAAGATTAAAGAGGCACAAACTGCATCAGTATTTTTCAGGGTTAATCAGGAATGACAAAGCTAAAAATCACATTTGCATACCCTCCAAAAGAGTCTCCTAACAAGGATCTTTCTATCTATTCTTGAGAGCATCGATGAAATGAGTAAATTCTTTATTAAAACTAATAGCGATCTCGCTGCTTAGCTATTGGTTAAAAGCACTTTCTTTCTTGCAGATTGCTGCAGGCATGGCCTATATTGAACGGATGAACTACATCCACAGAGACTTGCGAGCTGCCAATATTCTGGTTGGAGATGGTCTGGTCTGTAAGATTGCAGACTTTGGGTTGGCTAGACTCATTGAGGACAATGAGTACACAGCTAGACAAGGTCATTCAAGCCATATGACATAAACTTGATTCCAGTCTACTCCACATTCCACTGTTTTTCTCCTTTATTTGAGACAATCAAAAATGTATTTATCCCTTCCTCTGTCTCCATTCAATTTCATTTCAGCTCATTTTATTCTCTTATTCATTTTGCTGCACAAGATTTGCCTTGTCCCTTATTCTATTTTGAGCTGCTGTATCACATTCCTTTCAATTTCATCTGTAATTTTATCTGATTGAATTGGTCCTTGTATTATAGGAGCAAAGTTTCCGATAAAGTGGACTGCCCCAGAGGCTGCTCTTTATGGTAAATTTACCATCAAATCAGATGTGTGGTCTTTTGGTATCCTGTTGACTGAACTCATCACCAAGGGCAGAGTGCCTTATCCAGGTACGTCCTGAGTAGGGGTGGGAATCACTAGGGACCTGACATTACAATGTTATATCGATATCTGGGTCACAATACATTCGTTTTTATTGGACTTTGCAAAACAAGTGCTGGACTACATGCTTTACCTCATCGTAGATCCATACAGTAGAAGTCGCACAGAGCATAGGCACTTTGGTGTCGTCAAACATTTTTTGTGAGGGAGTAGCATACCTTAATTCCAGTGTGTCAAATATTCTGATATTTTGAAACATAAATTTTTCCCCCACCTCTAGGTCTGAGTGTATTTGGAATTATTAAGGCCACTCTATTATACACTCTTTCTGTTGCTGTCTTTTGCTTCTTTTTGTTTTACACTGGCAGAGGGAAGTACTGTATGAGATAAGTGTATCGATGTTAAAGTGTAATTGTTACTTTAGAAAATTACCTTATTTTTTATGAATGTGTGTATGAATTGTGTAGGGATGAACAACAGAGAAGTTCTGGAGCAGGTGGAGCGCGGTTATCGAATGCCATGTCCGCATGGCTGCCCGGCGTCTCTGCATGAGTTGATGCTGCAGTGCTGGAGGAAGGATGCCGATGAGAGGCACACATTCGAGTACCTGCAGAGTTTCCTGGAGGACTACTTTACTGCTACTGAACCCCAATACCAGCCTGGAGAGAACCTGTGATATACACATATACACGCTTATTCGCATTAGTTCAATATATCCTTCAGGAAAGATGCCTTTGCTTTTTATCACAATACCTCCATAAACTGATTTTGACTCATGGCCCTCTTAATCACAGGCTCCTACTGGATATGCTTTAGTGCAATTTCACATCATGTGCTTCAGACTGAGAGCTTTAAACTGAAATGCTTTTAACACACTGATATCAAACAGCCAGGTAGGCTTCTTCCTCTGAAGTGTGAAGTTTAACTTCAAATATGACAGCACATACTGTATTATTGCATTTTACTCAGTCTCTCTGATTAAGCAATATTGATTAGTTAACTACTTAATCAAGATACAACATATCAATACCTGCCTGTTTTACTATATCCACTGCTACAATTGAATGTTCTTTCTCTTGTAGACTATTTAAGTCATTTCTAATGGGTATTGAAGAGTTATTCCAGTGAACTGGACATTTTGCTCTGAGATTGAACAGAATAACCAGAATAACTTGACTAGACATTCTACAATGACCTGGATAACTAAGAAAATGCACACATATTTTTGATGGGTAGTATGTTGTAAGATGAATGTGACATGCAAATCTGCACTTCAATCACAAAGAAGGCTCTTCCTCCTGAATAGCATTGCCACACCATTCTATTAGCTACTTTTCAATCACATGATTCAGCTGCTGAATGTGCATATTTGTTTCTGCAATGCAAATAGACAAAAAGGAAAATTGAATGCTAAGATATTGGCAGGGCCTTTGGAAGTCAAGTTTTTGAACCTTTCCGGTGTGATAGTGTCCATCACATATACTGAAACCACAGACTAAATCTTGAAATGACAGAGGTGATGTCTGTGTGCATGCATATGAAGGACCAAAGCATTTGAAAATGTATTTGAGCTCTTCTGTATATTTGTTTCTCGGGACTAAGTTTCTTTTGCCAGTTGTGTAATTGCTTTATAATAATCCTTTTGTCTAATTTTGAAGCTTAAAGTCTTTTACTTGTATCATCATTGGAAGGGATCTACTATAAAGAAGCATTGTTGTAAAATAATGGACTTTATTGTGGCTTTAAAGGGGTAGTTCACCCCAAAATGAAAGTTCTCTCATTATTTACTCACCCTCATGCCACCCCAGATGTGTATGACTTACTTTCTTCTGCTGAACACAAATGAAGATTTTTACAATGCAAGTGAATGGAAACCAAACTTTTGATGCTAAGATAAAGGCAGCATAAAAGTAATCAATAAGACTCCTAAGTGGTTAAATCTATATCTTCAGAAGCTGTATGACAAGTGTGGGTGAGAAACAGATCAATATTTTAGTCCATTTTTACTATAAATTCTCCTTCCTGCACAGTAGGTGGCAATGTGCAAGAAGAATGCAAATCGCCTAAAACAAATGGCATGAGGCAAAGTAAATGATGGGAGAATTTTCATTTTGGGTGAACTATCCCTTTAAAGGTGAATCTCACGAAACATGTCAAGAACATGGCCATGTCATATTTCACCTCAAACTCAAAAGAAAGAAAAAATAAGTTACATTTCCTTAAAGATAATGAAGCCTATATTTGGACCATAGAGATTTTTGCATTGCTGCATTATTTTCATGACAACCAAGCAACCCCCTTCCCCCATTTTTATTGTATAATATATATATATATATATTTTTTTTTTTTTATTAAAAGATAAAATGTCCAGACACATTAAAGTTGTGAGAATTGGTGAGGAAATGTGCTTTTGTCTTTTTTATTATTTTGTATTTATTTCTTTTCTTTTTTTTATTCAATTTTATTGTGAAGATTTATCCGAAGATTTATTCATTTTTGTGAGATTCACACTGAAAGAAGGACTTTGAGATGGTATTGATACTGGCTTTCAAAAATTAGTACAGGCATAGCTTACTTCATACCTGTCCTTTATAAATACAAGGAAAAGCTACTGTTATTTTTTTAGTTAGTTAGTTTCCTGCATTTGTACACTGTATTTTACATCTTGTCATATCTCATTGATTTGGTTTTAATTTACGTGGACATTAAAACCTGTGCCTTTATTCAGGATCAGTGACATTCTGTAGAGATAGACTAACCCTGAACTGAATGTGAGTAGATTATTACAGTTATGAAATGTTTGTGCCATTTTATTACACTGAGGTTACTGAACTGAACCCATGTGTGGAACTTGTTTGTTTTACTCTGAGCGTACACACACTTTACAGGACATGAGCACACTCTCACACAGATAAACAAACACAGATACACATCAAGGAGGACTGAGAAACAATCAGTTGGTCACAGCTTTGCTCAGCATCAGTGTTTTGTTTGCTTTACTGAAGGTATCCACAAGATGGCAGAAGAACCATATGGGGAATGGGGAGACGTACAGGGTTTTTAGTATGCTGTACTTGTTTTTATTAATTATCCTGCTGGGGTTTGTAGTCATGATGGTACATTCAGTATCTGCACAGTGATCTCACTTTGTTCTTACTGCATATTTGAGTTTTATGTTTCTAAATGAAGCTGTTTGTTGTGTAATGCATTTACAGCATTACTGCAGCAGTGTAGCTTGTTCCTCTGCAGCCTTGTGAATGTGTGTGCTGATGATTATTCTTAAGCACATATGAGTACTTGTTCCTGTTTGTAACAGTCAAATATTGCAAGATGTGACAAAACACATCGAGAGGAATGCATGTAGTGGTACTTAACAGCTGTGTGGCTCAATGTATGCAGGTTAATGTGGGCTGACTTTGCAGCAGTGCACATTCTCACAACCTGTTTTTAGGTTTCTGGCTTGTCAAACTTGGATTCTCATAACCTTTAAATGCATTTAAATTTAAAATATACAAACATTTAAAATGTACATCTATTTAGCAAACATTTCTGACTTCAAATCAGAAATGTTGACAATAATAAAATTACTTCTAATATGTATACCTGTCAAGGCAAAGAGCTCATTGTCAGTGAACCAAAATAGCCTACTTAAGATCTTTGCATATGAGCAAATATAATACTGTAATCCATACAACAATGGGGCACTAAGCAGTTGCTTTAGGAAAAGTAGAACAATGCATCAGCAATCAAATAAAACTAATTAGTCACAGTGCAATGATACTTAAAAGAATGTTACAGGTTCAATACAAGTTAAGCTCAATCAACAGCATTTGTGGCATAATGCTGATTACCACAAAATTAATTTTGACTTATCCCTTTTTTTTTTATATAATTAAAAGCAGAAATCTGGGTTACAGTGAGGCACTTTCAATAGAAGTGAATGGAGACCAGTTTGTAAACATTAAAATACTCAACTGTTTCAAAAGTATAGCCACAAGACATAAACAATATGCATCTTAACATGATTTTAGTGTGATAATGAATTAATTCTTCAGTCTATCAAAATGTTTGTTTTGAATCATATTCGAGAATGTTCACAGCCATATGAGTGTATTTCATCTTTATCCCTCTGCTAACCCTCATAACTTCTCTGGAGTGAATATATTAATTTTCCCATACATCCAAAGCACTTTGCATAATGGGCACTTTGCTTTTGGGTGCTACCTTGATGGCTAGGTTTCACCTCTCGCATGGGGTACTTTTCTCTGATGTTCCAAGTAATCTCTTTATCCCTGCATGCATCATCCTCCTTCTTTGCTCTTTTTGTGCATCCCAAATGTTTTGTGAAGCTTGTTGGTATACTTCTAGATTTCAGAAATGCATTTGTTTCACGTATGCAGGATCTTTATTCCATTTCTCTAGAACCCCTTTGTAATGTCTGAGAGACATTTTACGCATCCCACAGAGAGAGAGAGAGAGAGAGAGAGAGAGAGAATGAAGTCATAAACAGGTGGTGAGCCAAACTTCAGTACCCAGAGTCCTCCAGAGGAGAAATAAAAATCCAGACACAAGAATCTACGGAGGCCCGGATGCACCATTCGACAAAGCACGTCTACGTCTCTCTCTCTCTGACTAGATACCTCCGAGTTGGTTTGCAGAGGGCGAGAAACGGCGCAGAACGGCGCTCATTCCAATTTCCCGGGGCGCTCCGGTGTCTGCGGTACTCTGTTACTACATTTTGAGTTTTTGTATTTTTGTCCGAAATGGTGGTGACAACAACACGCAAGTTTTCCCTTGTTCTGCTTTTTTAGAATCTTGTTTTTTTTTTTCTTCTGTTTTCTTTTTCTTTTTTTTTTTCTTGTTTTTTTTTTCTTGTTTTTTTTTTTTTTTTTTTTTTTTTAAACCAGATGCTGAACAGCTTGTTTTGATGTCGCAAGACAGAAGAGGATCGGGATGACCAAAGCCTCCAACATTCCCTAATAGTGTTTTCCACGTAAAGACACCCTCTGGTTTCATGATGTCGCATGTCAAGACTGGCATTAGTACCGAATGTTCTGTGATCCAGGCGCGAGACCCCTGATGAGCGCGTGAGGAGCGCGGCACCACAGCTGCAGCAGCGCGGAGCTCGGATCCTCCCGGTGAGTGCGCGCCGCGGCGTCTGGCTTCACAGCCAACATTTGCATACTCTTCCCCTGCGCCGCTCCGCATTTCACGAGGGTTTGTGTTTTCTATTGAAGGAATTTTTATTAACCTCATCGCTGCCATTCATTGAGCTCGCGATAGGTCATTCACATTCACACGCGCGCATACACACAGCTTAGGTACACAGATTGCACTCACATACGCTCCGGTCGAACATGAGTCATCTCAAGTATTCACTTTATTTTTTTAAATAATGAATATTTCTGACCCTTAAAGTATTTTATGCAATTAAAAAAAGCCACATGGGCAACATAATTGTCTTTCATAATGGCGATAGAATCATCTGTAGCCTAAAATAAAACAGAGAAAGGCAAAATAGTCTATTCGTTTTGATAAATGAAAGAAAATTGACCATTCAGTTTGCTCGTGCGTGTGCGTGAAACGTGCATCATGACACAGGGCTATCATGAATGTTGTGTCCATTAATTATGGAATACTGATGAGTGATCATAAGTGGTTGTTGACTGACGGCACGTATGAGCGTCTGATGCGTTTGGTGATTATCATGGGGAGGCAACACCAGACTCACGCGCCTGCCTCGAGCTCGCCAATAACTCCACTTTTGATTAGTCTGGCTAATTATTCAGTCTCTCCCTCTCTGGTTATGCAGCACTGTTTTCACATGGTAATTAAAGTTGGGTCCTTTTTTTTTTTATTTCTTTTTTTTCTTTTTTCTTTTTTTTTTACTGATGTCCTCTGCTGTTTGACAGTGGGCAATGATGAGCAATGCAGTGGCGCGTTGGCGCAAATCTTTCGACTCTCGTTGTGCACGCGACGGTGGCGCGTAATGTGAAGATGTTTATGTTGTGACAGCCGAGATTATTCACGGCACACGCCAAGAACGTAAAATAAAAAAAACACGCGCGCTGCTCTGCCCCAAACACACACATGTGACATTACGGAAACGCGGATATCTATAAGGACACGGATAGCAAATGGTTCTCTTCTTTACCCATATGGTGTGTTGTCATGGCGACTGACAGGTAATCATGCAGGTAATCAGGGTGCTGTCATTTATCCTAACGCCCATTAAAATCATATCTAGTGTACATTATTATTATTATTTTGTATAGGTTGAGCTGCATGACTTTATAAATGTGCCTTGGTGGTTGTCTTATGTATAGCATATTATATTTTTTGTAAGTCGAACTGTATGAGTTTGCAAATCTTTTTCTGGCCCAAACGCCCCATCAGTAAGGCTCCTTCATCGAGACCAAACTAGAAATGTGTTCCTTTTAAATCATATTACCTATATGATTTTATCATTACACACACACATACGTATATATATATGCTATACATATATTAGCCTATTTTAAAGATTTACATATTTCAATTCATAGCAAAATTACATCAAATTGAATTGTGTAATGTTTAACAAATTAAAATAAATAAAACTTAAATATTTAGTTTTTTATTTAGTTTTTATTAAAGATTACTCAATTCAGTTTAATAAAATAAATTATATAAATAGGTCTATAGATAATTATCATTAAGCATATATATATATATATATATATATATATATATATATATATATATATATATATATATATATATATATATATTAACATATACAGTATATAATTCAAGTTGTACAATTAAAATAAAGAATGAATCTGTGAGTGGAAAAACAGACTCAACAAATCGCAGTTGAGTGTCATCCACACAAATGTATAAACAAATTGCACATATTTCACACATTATTTTGTTTTCTTTCCTTAAAAAGGGACTGAGATTAATAAAAAATAAAAAATACAATATTTTAATGTATCATTTTTTTTCTTCTTCTTCTATTTTACTCATTTAAATAAGGAAAAGCAAAACCTTTACCTCTAGAACCCACACGTACCCCTGGCTGGGAAACACTGCTCTAGGTTATGTTGGGAGGTGGGGGTGCATGTGTTATGTTGTCCACCTGTCAGAGAGAGGCCACTAGTCTTAAAGCTCTGGTCTCCATGGCAACCTTTATTCTGTAAAGAAAGCTTGGTTTCCCACAACAGCTGGAAACATCTGATTGGCAGAGCAGAGAGACATAGCATTGGCTAAAAAACTGACCTTGGCTGCAGCTAACCTTATAGCAAAATATTTCACTCCACACATACACAACACATACTTTCCAAACTATACATGAATACTGAACTTCACTCAACACCCTCCACTTTTCCATTCCCTCGTTGACTGACTCTTGCTGGATTTTTTGGAGAGATTTTCACCTCTGACCCCAGTTCCACAGTCCAGGGAGCAAGGGGAAGGCATACTGTTGCAGCCAAGTTTATTCGCATCAGTATGTGTGTGTGTGTGTGTGTGTGAGCATGAGATACAAAGACACAGAGAACTTGTGAGCAAGGAAGATGGAGTTGGTGAGAGAGAAGGCGAGAGAGTGTCTAGGGGTTCTGTATACCTGGCTGGTTTCTGTGTCTCTCAGTAACAAGCAAACTCTAACAAGAGGCAGAACCAGCTCAATTATTAAAGAGTAAGAGAGAAAGGGAGGGGAGAAAGAAAAACAAGGGAGAGAAGAGAAGCAGCATGGAAGAGAAAGAAACACATATAGATCACATAAACTGAATGCAACTGATGCATGCTGTGAGCCTGTGACATCCGCAACTGAAACTCATACCACTCATAGGATATAATGCTTGTAGATCTTATTCTTGCATTGAACATGTCCATTTTAAAACTCAGCCATAAAGGGCTTTCAGGGTTCAATGTGGTGCATATTAACTAAGGTTTGTGTGTTTAAATGAGACATCACATGATGCTGGGTAATTCAGGATTGAATTGACTTGGTACTGTATGATGTCATCATCATATGGCATCTTTAATACTTACAGAAACTCATGCTGTTGACTTCATAGACTTTAATTGTTTGCATAGGTTGCACTGTTCTGATATGTTAAATAGTATATAATATATAGTGAGGACATGCATTTGTTAATACTGACATATGTCTCAATCTCTGTCTTGCTCTCTGTCCTTGTCTCTCTCTTACTCTCTCTCATTTTTCAGGTAACTGCTAGACTGCTAGGCTAAAGATTGCCATGGAAACATGCATTTTGAGAGTGAGATGAGAAATGATTGAGAGAATCAATGTCTAAGGTAAGTGTGGGTTTTCATTTCATACATCAGTTCAGGTCACACAGAACAGCCTGTGCAGATATGCGCATTGAACTCAGTGATCTAGTTAAAGAACTTCCAATGATGTGCTTCCATTTATTTCACTAAATTAAACAAAGGTTTCAGATTCACCACAGCTTTTTATATCTTAATCTGTTTGTATGTGCTGTTATCAGCACATGTTCAGGACCTGAGCCAATCATGTCTTAAGGACTTTGTTTGAACTTTGTACCCTTCTTCCATGTTCTTTTTTTTTTCTTCTTCTTCACATGTTTGATTTGTGAATGGACTACAAAGTTTTCTCATAGCTTCACAAGCTGAATACAACATATTTACGTTTAAATTCACAGAGGTTTATTAATTTAAGCAGTCCAATTTCATTAACTTATTCACAAATGAAACCATTAAATAGTTACTGAAATATAAATAATAATAAAAAAAACTTAATGATGAGAGCAGATGGAGAAAGAGGAAATATGTGACAAGAAGAGAAGGTTGTGATTTAAAAAGAGGACAGATACCGTATAAGTCAGTGAAACCATTTTTTCCCCCATTAGGTTCAAATAAGGTGAAAGAAGTTATTTCCTAGTCATGGTCTCTGATGTGTACTATTACCTTTATGATATATCTTTTTAAGACAGTACTCTTTTACCTCAGTGTTATCTGAAATATGGCGATAAGTCTTGCATCACAGAAACAGAATCTTTCAGTTGTTATTCAAGCTAAGACGTTAGAAGGACAGACCGTATTCCAGCTTATACAATATAATTGTCCATTTTTGTTATTTTTTTATTTTTTAAGAATATAGTACCTTTTATTCATAGAGAGGAACCACTTCTAT
Organism: Myxocyprinus asiaticus; assembly: GCF_019703515.2. Lineage (NCBI taxonomy): Eukaryota > Metazoa > Chordata > Actinopteri > Cypriniformes > Catostomidae > Myxocyprinus > Myxocyprinus asiaticus. The sequence continues at coordinate 18,093,945 of NC_059373.1, read as the reverse complement.
GTGGACATGATCTGACATGCTCTGTATATAAATACACATTAGTACTTCAAATTCATTGGCTACTGGCAATATGACAGTATAACAGTGTAGTTAGGATGTGGTATACGAATCTAAACATTTCTTGTTAGGGGTGTCGTTTTAATTAGACATTTATTGTGGTAAAGAAATCACATAGTTAGATTTACAAATGCCTTATTCCCAAAAATCCTTTTTTTCTATTAATTTATTTTTTCTTTCACACTTCATAAATATTTCATAATGTTGTCATGTTTGTAAACAGTGCAAGTCATTCATGACCATGACAAATTTCACTGATGGAGTATAAATGCATCATGCATGTTTTATAGCTGTGGGACATGTTGCAGGTGTCATAGCATAGCCGTAAATGTATTAGAAATCGCTAAATATATTATTAATAAATCTATCTATAAACGTCTTAATGGTACAATGAAACAACAGCTGTTTTTATGACTGTGCAGTGAGTTAAATCATCCAGATAGTCCTGAGAAGGACAGAACATTATCTTAAGAATCAAAGTAATCAGTTAAGACCTCCCTGTTGTGAATACCACTGCAATTAATCCATTTAACGTCCTCGACTTGGTGGGAGGTCCACAGATCTTCAATCCAGTCGACTTGATTCCCTCTTTTCCTTTCAGTATTGTACTAGAGACACATGTTGTGGAGGCATTCTGTTCATTTAATGAAATCATGATCAAATTGGTCCCAGAGCTGAATTCACACCAGTGACCTCAGCTTTCCCACACATGACTGTGGGTGTTGGTGTGTCAGGCATCAAGCTCAAAAACACCTGTTTGCCCTCCAGCACTGAGGCTACACTCATACTGCTACAGACTTTTTTGTGCTCTTGCTGAAGCTAATTGAATTATACACAGAAAAAAATAAAAATAATAATAATAATAATAAATACATGAATGAATGAATTTGTTGTTGAAATAGTAGTATTACACTTTGTCTACACTGGAATTGTCGGTTTGATTCGATGTGATGCAACAGATTGAGCCTGTCTACACTGGAAACGTCGAAGTGAACATTCTAAATGACATGCAGAAAGTATGGACCAATCAGCTGTGACCAATCAAATGGGTAAATAATTTGTGTATCCTCTTTATTTTCAATGTAAATCCACTGATGTAAACATTTATTTATTTTATAGTGTAGTTATTACAGTAACAATTTACAATAAGGCTCCATTCGTTAACATTAATTAATGCATTAGGGATTATGAAGAGCACAGGTCCTAACTCTCTGTGGTCATTCAAAATCCTAGAGCACTTCTCGTAAAGAGTAGGGGTGTAACCCCGGTGTCCTGGCTAAATTCCCCCCATTGGCCTTTATCAATCATAGCTAATAATCCCCATCCATTAATTGGCTCTATAACTCTCCTCTCTCCTCTCCACCAATAGCTGGTGTGTGGTGAGCGTACTGATGCACTATGGCTGCCGTCGCATCATCCAGGTGGATGCTGCACACTGGTGGTGGTTGAGGAGAGTCCCCTGTTCACTGTGTAAAGCGCTTTGAGTTTAGTGTCAGAAAAGCAATATATAAATGTAACATTCATTCATTAATTCATAAGGTTCCATTCGTTAACATTAATTAATGCATTAGGGATTATGAACAAACAATTAACAATATTTTGTACAGCATTTATTAATCTTTGTTAATGTTATTCAATAAAAATACAATTGTTCATTGTTAGTTCTTGTTAGTTCATAGTGCATTAACTAATGTTAACAAATACAACATTTGATTTTAAAAATGTATTAGTATATGTTGAAATTAACATTAACCAATATTAATAAATGCTTAATAAGTATTGTTCATTGTTAATTCATGTTAACTAATGTTGTTAATTAATGTTAGCAAATGTAACCTTATTGTAAAGTGTTACCGTTATTACTGTAATGTTATTCTTGCTAAAAATGCGTATTGCCTACATGTGGTTAGAAACAAACAATGATCTTTATTAGTAGACCAGTGACCAGAAACATCACGAGCTGGCTTTAATGTAACAATCAGAAGTTATTTAAATAAGTAATGCATAAACTTCCTGGCAAAAAGTTTCACATGTGTGATATTTGGTAAGTAAAATAATTTTATTTAAGACAGAAAGGATAATAAAGTGTCAGGAGTAGCAGTCCGTCAACTGAAGGTGCATTGCGATACAAGGGATGCTACAAGGCAACATCGTTGATTATAATAATTATAATGTGACTACGCTCACGTCCAGTGTAGACAGGGTGTTAATCCAAATGTATGTAAAGTTGATTGTTTCAGTTTCACTTTTAATGTGTGGTATTGGCATGACAAATACTTTTACATTCGTATTGCCAAAGCATTTACAGCTTTGCAGCTTTGAAACATGCAGCTTAGCTGCTTACAAATGAAATAGTGCAAAATAAAAACAACATAAATTAAGAAATGAAAAAAAAAAAAAGATTAAGAAAAGAAAAATATACAGTGTATTTGGGAAAGAAATATAAAAGGAGTGGTGTTACAGAATAAAAATTTGGTTAAAATACAGAAAAATGTAGATGAAAATAATACGAATGAACAATTATAAACTTATGGTATAGACACAGACTCAAAGTTGAACACTCACTGATAGAAAATAATATTAAAACATGATATGAATGTCCTTGGTGATTGGTCAGAGATAAGATCTATCTCTCTGTCTATCTATCTATCTCTCTCTCTCTTTTCTCTCTATCTGTCTCTTTCTCATTTTTTCTGTCTCTCCATCTCCTGTCTTTTCCTCACCTTCAGACTCAGTTGCAGACTCTCTCACCCTCCCCCTGTTTCTCTTTTGCCTGTTTTTTTTCTCTCTCTCTCTCTTTCTCTCTCTCTCTCTCTCTCTTCCTCTTTTGCACTCTCTCTCTCTCAACCCCTCACACACTTTCTCTCTCTCTCTGTCTCTTTCTCTCTGTCTGCTGGAAGTTAATGAGCCCAACTCCCCCTGGGGAACACACACTTCCTCTGCCAGAGACAGGAAGAGAGAGAGAGAGAGACAGAGAAGAGAGTGAGTGAGATTACACAGTGCAGAGAGAGCAAGTGAAAGAGAGACATAGCAGAAAGTGAGAGATGGTGGGGAAGAGGAGGGGTACTTTGGGGAGATAAGGGAGGAAGAGTGAGCAAGAGAGAGAAAGAGATAAAGAAACAGAAGAAAGTGAGAGAGTGGGGGAACAGCAGAGGTACTAAGTGCCGATAAGAGAGAGAGAGTAGGAGGGAGTGGAATTTTCTGGTCATGATGATAGAGGGAGTGTACAACAGAAAGATGGATGAGAGCACTATACACTCCCATCCTGAAAGAGAGGGAGCGATTTTAGACCATGGAAACAGAATAAGAGAGAGGGATAGAGAGTGAGAGAGACTGTGCGGTTTAAAGAGAAACAGATGCTTTTGAAAAAGCCCCATAGAGACGTTGCAAGAGAGAGCTTAAGTGAGAGAACATGTGAAAAAGTCACGGGAATATCTGCATATGTGTTTTATCCGTATGTATGAGTGTGCTAAAGAGAGACAGACAGAAAGAGAGAGTGTATATGTGTATTTTGAGCAGGTCTTAACATGCTGTCAGTGTCTAGAGTTGGAATGTGCACAAGGCGGCCATTGTTGTTTAAACAGCCAGCCAGCAGCCCTTCTCCTTGGCAACGGGCTCTGCAGCAGCGTCTCCCACGGCAACAGTGGAACAGGGGTGCTGTGGGGGGGTGAGTCAGGAAGTCAGGGCCGCAATGGAGAGGCCCCTCTACCAAACACTGGCCTCAAGGTCTGACTCAATATGTGTGAGTGTGTGTGTCTGCCAGAGTGTGTGTGTGGGATGTGTGTGCTGCACATTCCATATGTCTATATCTGTTGTGTGTGTGTGAAAGAGCCGGCGGGCTGTGCATTCTGTACAATTCAGAGATGAATAGCAGTGAAGGAGAGGTGGGTTAGAGAGGTGTGTGAAAGCAGTCGGGTTCATGTGCAGAGAGAGACCAGCTGAAATGAAGGTGTAAGTATGAGCTTATTGGCTGATGAGCTGTTTACTGAATATCAGGCACATAGGGGAGTTTAGGGCATGGATAAACACATACGTGAAAGGCAGTTCAATATGATAGCTTGTTAAAGAGCGAGAGGTTTTTTTTCTTGTTTTTCCAGTACTAATTATTGTCCTCTCTTTTTTATTATTATGATTTTCTTTTTTGTAATGCTTTGGCAATATGTACTAAAGCATTTCATGCCTATAAAGTAATATGAATTTGAGTCTGAGACTGCAAAGTGAGGGAGTCAGTATTAGGGAGAGAAAGTAGTGGTGGGAATCAGCAGGGACATGGCCGATACAATATTTTATCAATATTTATGTTGCGTCCACAGTTTTTGCAACCAAATAGACAAAATATCTGATTATGAAAGCTGAAATAAAAATGTTACGTCACATTTCAAATAACTGCGCATTTATCTCTGAGCCATCAAACTCTTTGCACTCGACAGTGGTGCTTTTACATTTCATACTTGTCAATCATATACTTCATCGTTTCAATTATTGGCCATTTTTGACACGGTCCTGCCCATTTTATAGCTAGAACAATCACCAGATAGAACATTGATTTCCCAGCGGGGGTACCCTTTCTATTCTTTTCTGTTTTCTGATCAAAAACAACAAAACAGAAACATTTAATTCTAATAAAGAATATGTGTGCGGCTCCACTCTGCTCAACCAAAATAAAACACTGAACTGCTGGTATTCTTAAAGAGGCAGTACCATTTTAGTACTTGTTTTATATATCAATGTAAATATTTGTAAGAAATATAGATTATGCCTGTAAAAAATAAACATATATATATATATATATATATATATATATATATATACACAGGGTGGGGAGGGTTACTTTTTGAAATGTATTCCACTACAGATTACAGAATACATGCTGTAAAATGTAATTTGTAACGTATTCTGTTAGATTACTCAAGGTCAGTAAAGTACTCTAAATACTTTGGATTATTTCTTCAGCACTGGTAGATTTTTTTCACTCATTTTGACTATAAAAACTCTGCCAGTACAGTAAGACAAAATACACATGTTAAAAATACATTCTCTGAAAAACCTAAATATCTTATGCAGTGTTGTTTCTAAAACAAGATAAATCAAATTGATCTTGTTTTAAGGATTTTTAGATACAATACAAAAATTATTATCAAGAATACGATTTTTGCCCTAATATCAAAAGTCTTACTAGAAAAAAAGAAATGATGATCTAACGTGAATTTTCTTGATAAAAAAATATGATCATGCCTGGTAACTTGCATTTAAAATGGCTAGAAATAGCATTTTAGCTTAGCGTAAAGCTGACAATTTACACAAGGTTTATTTCTATTTCTTCTGCTCCAAACTTACTTCAAACTTACTTCTCTGTCTGCTTGTATGAATGTAACACATCATAAGAAAGTGTTTCACCGCTGTTCAAATGCACTTTGGATCACATCATTTATATGTATAAATGTTTTTCACCTGAAAGGACTAAATATGAAATGAAACAAATGACAATAAAATGCAAAGTAATCTCTTCAGTAATCAAAATACTTTTTGAATGTAACTGTATTCTAATTACCAATGATTTAAATTGTAACTGTAGTGGAATACAGTTACTTATATTTTGTATTTTAAATATGTAATCCCGTTACATGTATTCCGTTACTTCCCAACCCTGTATATATATATATATATATATATATATATATATATATACGATATATGACCATTTAAAAATGTAAACAAAAACAAAGGAATTCGATTTCGTAAATTTAGTATTTCCGGATCCTTTCAACAAAGTCTCTTTTTCAAGGTAAGTCAGTCCACTCGGCGGGCATCTTTGGAACGCTCTTGTACAGTTTGGGCAGCTGTTTTTCTATGTAAACAAGCGTCATGAAAATGCAGCTCCTATCTACTTGATGGGGAAAGACCAAAATCTCCAAAATGGTTGGTCAAGATTATGATAAAAGAAAACATTTTTCAAATAAGCAGTCAAATCTGGCAACACTGTGTGGCATGGTGAGCAAGAGATGGACACAATGGGTGTGGCATCAGGCCTCGGAGAGGGATTTATTTAAAATGTCCAAAACAAAGGGGAATCTGGGGCCTTCGCAGTGGAAATGGCTAGGTGAAGGAAGAGTAGTGAAGACAGGGGAAGGTCCAGGTGAAAGTGGGTGGGGTCCGGGCGACTGCAACACGCTCCCCTCCTTGGTCTGAGGCACGTGGAGCGGTGGTTTCCCTCGAGCGGCCCGGTTTCCTTGAGCCTCGGCACTTGAGGGGAATAGCAGCCCAGCATCTTGGCCCATCGGCCGCAACATGTGCTCCAATCCCCGCTGTCGCATCTAACTCGTGCCACGGTTCTGGACTGCGGGTCTGGCGACGCATCTAACCCTCCCCAGTCAGTTCCTGGACCTGCGATGATGCCGAGGTGAGGTGCGCTCAGTGTTCAAGGGCAGCGGTGATGAGGCTCTTCATTGGGTTCAAGTGAGCCCCATCACACGCCGCCAAATGGGGAAAATTCATCACGGGCGACGATGATCCACAGGAGGAGCGTGTTCCGTCAAAACTGATATAATAAACTGTGCATCTTTAACTCAGATTACACAAAAAAATGTATAGCTAATTCGCATGTGCGTTCTCAAGTTGATTGACAGGCGATTTCTGTATCTAAAAGGTGACTGGCTATTTTACCTCTAAGGCGGAACTTCCTTTCTATATCAATTAAGCATTGGCTGCCGTTGGGCATTACAATTTCTCCCATTCATTTTAATAGAAGTGACCCGTCTTGCTAAATAGCCTCTGTTTTGTCAAGCAGGAAATTTTCATGGAACAATAGCCCCTTTCACACATACAGCCTTTTCCAGAAAATTTACTGCATTTTTCAGGTTAGAGGTCATGTGTGAACACGACCGTTTTGAAAATACTGGTAAATTTTGCTCTGGCAATTTCCCTTAATGAGAAGTTGTATCATTACCTATAAATTTCCATACTTATAGTGTGTGAACAGCACATGTGGTACATTAACCAGTTAAGGCAACCCAACTATTTTCCTGTAATTTACCTGGTTGTATGTGTGAACGGGGCAAGTGACATCACTAGACGTCACCAACGAACGGTCCTTGAATTGGTCTATATAACAAAATTATTTGTAAAAAATGCTATTTGCATTAAGTGCGACCAAAGTTTAACTACAGTAACCATATTATCACCATGGTTTGTAGTAAAATCATAGTTACCACATAATTAAACATGGTTACTATATTAACACCATATTACTGTTGTAACACCATGGTTAATTGCATTAAAACTATGGCTTCTGCCAAAAAACATGGTTACTACAATATTGCTATAGTAAAACCATGACTAATTTTACTCGGATAAAACCTTAATTTGAATGGGACCAGTGTCTGCCATAGACTTCCACTGAAGTACGGCTTCAATATCGCTGTATGGGCTGTGCGTCCACTGACTTCCATGGACATGTTCATGTAGAAAAAATGCAGATTATGTTAATTAAATGAACAGCGAGATTATTTGGCGACAATATTGAAATGCACAAAGGTTAATATCTAATTATATAGATTATTTGTAGTCAGGGCCGTATCGAGTAAAGGGTGGGGCCTATGCAATGTCGAATGCGTGGGGCCTCTCGCCATCCAACGGGGTGGGGGTTGGTATTTGGCGGTAGGGGTGGGTGGATGTGTGCACGTTGCTGTCCCTGTTGTGATCGTGCTCCCGGGTCCCCGCGATAGTGATCGCCTTCCTTGGGAGTACCCCTCGATAGCAATCGCTGTGGGTGGGGGGGGATGTTTGCAATACATTTACATTCATTTGGTAGACGCTTTTATCCAAAGCAACTTTTTGTTTGGGGGCAGTGTCGCCGCACTAAGGGCGGCCCTGTTTGTATTGTTGCCACTGCCATAAAATTTGCATTGCGTATTGGCACTGCAGTGTTATCTCACACATGTTAACAAAACATGAAGGAATATCGACCTTGGTTTCAACATGTTTATCATTAAATGAAACCTGTACAGCTTTTCAGTACTTTTCGGATCTGTGCAGAAATCCTTACAAATTATTTCTGTAATCATAAAGTTAATGAAGTTAAACACAACAGCCAATTCTTAGCTTGTTCTGAGTTTGCATTTTAGTCTTACAGAAATAATTTAGTGTTCATTGATCAAATAACCTTGACGCAGTACACTTTGTCTTGAGTGGTGGTCAATTCGTCTTCTTTCCAAAAATTCTTAATGTGAAAAATGTAACTACAAATATTGATTCTTATTGTTAGAATATCAAAACAGTATTTTGAGGTAAAATTTGTTAATACTTTGAAAAATAACATTTTAAAACCCCCACCTTTGAAAGACAGGTATATGTACCCAAAGGCTCTTTCTCACTCACTTATTCTCTCACTTACTCTTGTTAGATGCCGTTGGCTGTTCCCAGCTGGTGCTCTGGTCATATGTCCCAACGGAGGGGCGGGAGGTCAGGACAGGGCAGTCTCTGCTCCTCTTAAAATAACCTGAAGTCGAGTGCTAGAAAAGAAGGATAACGGAAAGTAACATGAAAAAACAAAGAAACAGAAGGGAAATAGGTGTGCGTGTGTGTTCTTGGCTGGCCCTAGTGCTGAATGCAGGCCCTGGTGATGAAGATTATTAGGAATTTCCTGTAGCTGAGGACAAGAGAGTGTGTTCAAGGAATAGAAAGTGAAAAGGGGAGCAGAAGAGAAGAAGGATTTGATATTAGGAGAGATATTGAGAATGCAGATTAGATGGAACAGGAACAGAGTGTGAAATAAAGGAAGGGAGAGGTAAAGTGATATAGATTGGCTGAGGAATGATGGAGGGAAAGCTGAGGAAAGACAAAGTGTGTGTGTGTGTGTGTGTGTGTGTGTGAGTATGCATGTGCAATGACAGCTGTGTTTCTGCAGAGTGTCACTGAGTGTCTCTGTGGATCTTATGACCCACTTCTACCTCTCTCTCTCACTCTCTCTCTCTCTCTCTCTCTACTCACCCCAACACTCTCTCCCCATCTTTTCTGTCTTCCACTCTAAGCTTTCTCTCTCTCTTATGTTCTCTCTTACCCTGTCTTTCTCTGTTTCTCTTTCTCTCTCTCTCTGTCACTCACCCTCACACACTGTCGGGGCTGCTGCCTGTATCTTAGCAACAACTGCACTCTCATTTGAACCGAGTGAGTGCTTTTCCCTAACACACCCACTGACACACAAACACACACTTGTGTAAACACACACACTTGCACTCCTTTGCACTTATGTAAACAGGCACACATCCCAGCACAAACATTTGTGCAAACATACTTACACATATGTACTCAATAAGAGAGTTGGAGAAGAGATACAGACCAGTCAATGCATTTGTGTGTGTGTGTGGGTCCAAGAGTGTGTTTTTGCATGTGTGTGTTTAAAAAAAAAAGAAGTGTTTTTGGTGTTGTTTCTGTCTCTGCATCCTTCAGGAAAGTTTTGTTGAATCTGTGTACCATAAACAATTTCATAGTCTTTGTAAAAACAGAGGGAAAAACAAGATTGCTAAGCACTTTACATTCAGGATGTATCTTTGCCTATTTTGTATAGTTTACATGTTGTTCCCCTAAATGAAAATGGCTTTCCGTTCATCTTCTAGGCTGTGATTGATTGAAATTTTGTGAGATCCAAATAGATACCATTCTGAGTGTACAAATCTTAGATTCCTCCAGTCTTGTTGCAGGTCCACACTTAATCTTGTGTTGTGCTTTGCCTGTGGTATTTGTTTTCAGCATGGCTGATTTTGCCATGCAGACTTTCATACAGTATGTCTGTCATTGGACATTGAATCGAAATGTAGCTGTGCTATTGGCTAACCGTTACCAGCTGTTTGGATCCCCTGGGGAGCATTGCAGCAGTTAAAAGGATTGGAGCAGTGGAAAGAGAGACAGAATGACTGTGGAGAGTCGAAAAAGAAAAAGTGAAGGCAAAGAGAGGAAGCTGCAATAAGAGTTACATTGGAATACAAAGAAGGTGAACCTAGAGACGGGAGTTAAAGGATGGATCAGGGATAAAGATTCATAATGAGGCTGTGTCTCTTTTACCTCCCCTGAGCGTGTTGCAGTCTTATAGAGTTTCTAAAGCATGCAGTAAATGTGGAGGGGGGGAGTGAATCACAGGTGAAAAGTCATGTCAGGTGTGGCAGCTGATTTGTTAAGCAGCTTGGTCAAACAGGTGGAATCGGACATCACCATGTTCAATCTCAAAATGAACAAAAAGCCTGTCAGGGAGCCATTTTTTTTTTACACTGTAAAAAAATGATTTTCAAGACAAGTATTTTTATCTTGTTTTCCAGTCAAATTATCTAAACATTCTTAAAATGTGATTTATTTATTTGACAAGCAAACTTTCTTAAGATTTTAAGTCTTGTTTTGAAAGAAATCTAACTCAATCTAGTCAGATAAATGCTTAAAACAAAAAATTATTTTTCTTATTCCACTGACAGATTTATTTCTTCTCCTGTTTAAGTCTAAATTTCTTTTACATTTGTCAGATTTCTCTTAAAACAAGACATAATATCTTATGCCATTTTGCTTGACAAGTAAATAAATCGTTTTAAGAATGTTTAGATAATTATACAGGAAATCAAGACAAAAACACTTGTCTTGAAAATAATTTTTTGCAGTGTACTACCACTTTGCTTTGGATTAAAGCTGCAACTCTATGTCTGTGACCATCATTACACTTGCAATATTAACAGAGGATTTGTTGATTTTTGGAGTAAAATTAAGGTCTTACAGTTGTGCTCAAAAGTTTGCATACCCTGGCAGAAATTGTGAAATTTTGGCATTGATTTAGAAAATATGACTGATCATGCAAAAAAACGTTTTTTTTTTTTTTTTTAAGGATAGTGATCATATGAAGCCATTTATTATCACATAGTTGTTTGGCTCCTTTTTAAATCATAATGATAACAGAAATCACCCAAATGGCCCTGATCAAAAGTTTACATACCCTTGAATGTTTAGCCTTGTTACAGACACACAAGGTGACACACACAGGTTTAAATGGCAATTAAAGATTCATTTCCCACACCTGTGGCTTTTTAAATTGCAATTAGTGTCTGTGTATAAATAGTCAATGAGTTTGTTAGCTCTCACGTGGATGCACTGAGCAGGCTAGATACTGAGCCATGGGGAGCAGAAAAGAACTGTCAAAAGACCTGCGTAACAAGGTAATGGAACTTTATAAAGATGGAAAAGGATATAAAAAGATATCCAAAGCCTTGAAAATGCCAGTCAGTACTGTTCAATCACTTATTAAGAAGTGGAAAATTTGGGGATCTCTTGATACAAGCCAAGGTCAGGAAGACCAAGAAAGAGTTCAGCCATAACTGCCAGAAGAATTGTTCGGGATACAAAGAAAAACCCACAGGTAACCTCAAGAGAAATACAGGCTGCTCTGGAAAAAGACGGTGTGGTTGTTTCAAGGAGCACAATACGATGATACTTGAACAAAAATGAGCTGCATTGTCGAGTTGCCAGAAAGAAGCCAATGCTACAAAAAAGCCTGGTTACAATATGCCCGACAACACTTTGACACGCCTCACAGCTTCTGGCACACTGTAATTTGGAGTGTCGAGACCAAAATAGAGCTTTAATGTCACAACCATAAGCGCTATGTTTGAAGAGGGGTCAACAAGGCCTATAGTGAAAAGAATACCATCCCCACTGTGAAGCATGATGGTGGCTCACTGATGTTTTGGGGGTGTGTGAGCTCTAAAGGCACTTGGAATCTTGTGAAAATTGATGGCAAGATGAATGCAGCATGTTATCAGAAAATACTGGCAGACAATTTGCATTCTTCTGCATGAAAGCTGCGCATGGGACGCCCTTGGACTTTCCAGCACGACAATGACCCTAAGCACAAGGCCAAATTGACCCTCCAGTGGTTACAGCAGAAAAAGGTGAAGGTTCTGGAGTGGCCATCACAGTCTCCTGACCTTAACATCATCGAGCCACTCTGGGGAGATCTCAAACATGCGGATCATGCAAGACGACCAAACACTTTGCATGACCTGGAGGCATTTTGCCAAGACCAATAGGCAGCTATACCACCTGCAAGAATTTGGGGCCTCATAGTCAACTATTACAAAAGACTGCACGCTGTCATTGATGCTAAAGGGGGCAATACACAGTATTAAGAACTAAGGGAATGCAGACTTTTGAACAGGGGTCATTTAATTTTTTTCTTTGTTGCCATGTTTTGTTTTATGATTGTGCCATTCTGTTATAACCTACAGTTGAATATGAATCCCATAAGAAATAAAAGAAATGTGTTTTGCCTGCTCACTCATGTTTTCTTTAAAAATGGTACATATATTACCAATTCTCCAAGGGTATGCAAACTTTTGAGCACAACTGTACAGTTGCTTAAAGGGATAGTTCAGAAAAACATGAAAATTCTGTCATCATTTATTCACCCTATAGTTTTACAAACGCACTTACTTCTATGGAACACATAAGAAGATGTTAGGCAGCATGACAGCCACAGTCACTATTCACTTTCATTGTATGGGGGTAAAAAATGCAATGAAAGTAAATGATGACAGAATTTTAATTTCTGAGTGAAATATTGCTTTAAGTGGTAGAGCATGGCACTAGGGTTTGTTTTCTAGGGAATGCACAAACTGAATAAATGGATACATTAAATGCCCTGCAAGTCGCTTTGGATAAAAGTGTCTGCCAAATGATTACATTTATATGTAAAAGATACACTGTTAAATGATACTGTGTTAAAAATGTGTCAACTTGAGACTTTGATGTGTGACATTATTATGACATTATTATGACATTTTGGTGTATGATTGTATGACAAAATGTATAAAGAACTGCAGAATTCACAGCAGAATTTATTTGAATAAATAAAATTAAAAAAAAAAAAAAAACATTACAAAAATAGTTTTGGTTTATATTCAATTTGCCTTTTAACCCATAAACTGTGTAAAGATTGCAATTCCCTAATTCCTAAGTCAGAGAGGTGTCTTTGCCTCATTTTCTTAGTAGTCTACCACATGCTACAGAGATGGATAGCGTGAGATCCACAATTAGTACACAAAGCAGACCACTGCATGCCTCACTGCATGTCTACTCTCTCTCTCTTATGCACACACACAGACACACACACAAACGCACACACAATCAGAATTTTGACTTAACCCAGCTCACTAGTCTGTGCTAGCAGACAAAATTGGGATGGTGCCAGAACTGTGAGAGAAGAGTAGGAGAAGCTCCAGACATTCAATCTCTTTCTCAAACGCTAAGGAGGAATGTGTGTGAGTATGTGAGGGACTCTGTGTGAGCATGTGTGTGTGTGTGTGACTGTAATTAAAGTGGTGTACTGCAGTTGTGCTCATTCCTGTCTTCTGTGAGACTTATGCCTAATTAACGAGTAGTATTAATTAAAGAAAGAGAGAGAGACAGAGAGAAGGAGACAGAAAGCAAATAATGTAGAAGAATTAGAGAGATGGAACGCAAAGGTGATTTTATAAAGTAGCAGGCTCGTCTACTAGTATACTATTTGTATACTACAAATAGTATATTTGTCTGTGTGCACCTGCCTGGTGATTCCTCTGACAGTATCAGTCTGATTCTGAAAGCATGCAAATATCAGGTTTTAAAATACTTTTTGTTGTTGTTGATTTTCTCCCATTTTTCTCCCCAATTTGGAATGCCCAATTCTCAATGCGCTTTAAGTCCTCGTGGTGGCACAGTGACTCACCTCAATCTGGGTGGCGGAGAACAAATCTCAGTTGCCTCCGTGTCTGAGACCGTCAATCCGCACATCTTATCACGTGGCTTGTTGAGCGCATTACCACGGAGACGTAGCGCGTGTGGAGGCCCACACTATTTTTCGCAGCATCCACGCACAACTCACCATGTGCCCCACCGAGAGCGAGAACCACACATTATAGTGACCACGAGGAGGTTACCCCATGTGACTCTACCCTCCCTAGCAACCGGGCCAATTTGGTTGCTTAGGAGACCTGGCTGGAGTCACTCAGCACGCCCTGGATTCGAACTCACGACTCCAGGGGTGGTAGTCAGTGCCAATACTCGATGAGCTACCCAGGCCCCTAAAATCAGTTTTAAAATTGTGATTTCCATGCCTAAAGTCATGGAAATTAATTAAAACCTCGAAAAGTCATAGAAAAGTAATTGAATCTCTAATGACTATACGTTTTTCTGGTTATGCAAAATATTTAATCTGCTATTGCAATTTATACATATTTTTAAAAAGAAAAATCCTTATCCAGTATTCACGGACAACTGTAATGAAAACATTTATTGGTCAACAGGTGAAGAAACCCCTTTATAATACAGGAATGCTTTAGACAGTGCCGTAACTACAGTGAGGTCCGGGGTAAGAGAGGGCCCATGATGGCCGGCCTGAAGGGAAAGACAAAAATGACCGCAGGCCCGAAGGGCACACCATTGGGTAGGCAAAAACAGCCGAGGGGGAAAAACCCATATGAAAGGGGAAAAGGGGCCCCACATGTGCTTTGCACTGGTGCGTAACATCCAAGTTACGCCACTGGCATTAGACATTAATGACAGCCGTGTAACAAAGCTTTCCATAGTTGTTAATGTCATTGGCTATTTCTGTTACACTATCTCGTTTTATTGATGAACCATCTTACATTGAACATTTTATGTCACAATTTCTTTATTCTTTAACCCTATTGCCCCCGCTGCCCACCTGTATGGCCTAAACCTTTGTAGTTGGCATGACTAGAGTTGGTAAATTACAACTGTCCAATGTAAGTTGCATTATGAAAGAGTAGCTTGCTTATGCAAATAATATAGTCAAAAAATCTTCCAGAAAACTGCTTGAAAGAAATAAACAATCTATGACATATTATCTTACTACACAAACAATAATGTACATAATAATTAGTTATAATTATAATAATAAGTAATTAGATCAAATTAATTTATTTAAGTAAGCAATTCTTATTTTACTGGACTCTCTTGAGGAGAGGTTTGCAATACAAAATACAGTGCAATGCAAAATAATATTGCTCATTGTCTGAGGAGGTCAGACACAATAGATGCCAAGCATTACTTTCGCAAAGTCGATCTTCGAAGACCTTGATGTTCCTTGTTCCAACATTCGAAGTGGTATCAGGAAGATTAAGACCAATGGAGATGAAGCCAGAATCACAGGATGTGGCCATAAGGGAAAATTTTAGAAAGACTGCATGAAAGAATAGCTCAAATGGAAGAGAAAACTTCAACTGGCACACAGATTCAAGTTGACCTTTAGAGCCACAACTCACAACATCTCTTCAATGAAAGGGCTATATGTTTAATGACCCAGAATGAACCCTGTTCTGACAGAGACATAATAATGCTCAAATGCACTTTAACAGCCAAAACACGCTTGAATAGAAATCCTCCTGATGATTAAATCAAAACATTTGGGTAAAACACATTATTGCTGTGTTTACCAAAAACAAAATGAAGCCTTCAAACACAAGAGAGGTTCACTGATGTTTTGGGTTGTTTTGTTGCCGTTGGCACTGGGTGCCTTGAACATGCATGATTTCAAGAAGTCAAGCGAAAGCTGAAACAATTTGGAGCGCAATTTTGAGAGCAGTTTCGGAAAAGGCCATGGGCCTTCCAGACATACAAAAAGAATTTTTCAGTATGACCTGATGTGTTGAGGTGATCCAACCTGTGAGGAGGGATGAAAACAGTGAGCAGGCGTTTTTAAAATATGGCATTAGAGCAGTCCGAACTGGCAATACAGAAGTGTGAGAAGCTTATCATTGGCTCCAAAAAGCACTTGACTGCAGTTATTTTGTCTGTGCCGCTGAATATTAAATCTTGGGTGTTATTGCTCTTTTGCTTTCTAGATTGAAGAAATTATTCAATTGCAAATCAACAATAAAGTTTCCATTTCTTTACTGTGAAATGAAGAATTGTGGAGACCAAACAGTTTCTTTAATTCTTTTTCAGGAGAGTTAGTGCCAGGATGCATTTTTTATGTCAATTTTTGTCTCTTTCTGTGTCTTCAACAATGCAAATGTGGCAGCTTGGTCGGCACCATGTATGCAGCACATGTTTCTGGTTCACTCACTCACTCTTTCTCTCTCTCTTTCTGCACTTTCCTTATCGTTGCCAGTTAGTAATATAAACCAGACTCAGAGATGGATAGAACTGTATTGTGTGCGTGCATCCAGCCTCTGGACTTACTGAGTACCACTCACCACAAACTATTCCTTTTAAGAATGCAACAAAGTGCCATTCTTAAAGCATTTGTTCCCCAAAATGATCATTTACTCACCCTCGTGTTGTTTTGACCCCCTTTGATTATTTTTTTTTTTTTTATTGTTTCGACCCCCTTTCTTCCATGAAACCCGAAATTTGGTGTTAGGCACAATGTCGGAGCTGCTCTGTTCCATAAAACCAAAGTGGATGGTTATTTATACTGCCAAATTCCAAAAAGGACAAAAAGCACCATATAAGTATCATAAAAGTAGTCTATATAGTTTGTGATTTATAATTACATGTCTTCACTTGTTTTCTGTGAAAAGAAATGTCACCTTTAAATGAGTTGCATCTGGTTTGATGTAATTGATGGCAAACAGCACTGGTTCTCTCGTGTCATGTGATCTATCGTGACGTTACGACCTCAAATGAGATTTAAGAACTATGGCGGAGTGGAAGATTAATGGTAAACAACAACTTAAATGTCTTTTTCTATTGTATGATTTCAGAAGACTTTAAATGTAGCACATACGTAAGTAATATGGGCTACATTTATGATAGGATACAACGGGGCTAAAGGCACCCCTTAAGGAAATTTTGATTTTTTTTCTGGTCACAAAATGTATCAAGGTAAAAATATATATATATATTTATTTTTATTGAATATTGATGGACCAACATAATTTGTATGAAAAGAAATAATAATGGAAGGTTGTTTCAATTAAAATTCAGTAAAAAAAAAAAAAAAAAGGTGGTGAGGGGGTAAAAGGCCCCTAGGGGGTTTAAAGTGATATCGTGTAGATATAGGGGCAATAGTTATAGGACACAATTTGTCAACTAATGCAAATCATTTTGACACAGCAAGATGCTTTTTTGATTAACAAATTAAGATAATACTTACTCAAAATAATCACTTCAGAAACGGGTGCATAATTTCTTGTTAATTTCAAACACATTTGGTATTTTATTACATCTCAAGTATTCTATAAACAAACTAATCTCTATAATGATTGGATGAGTCAATGTGAGCCCACTTTGAACATTTTTCATTACAAAATCTATTCCTAAAAAAAAACTAAACAAAAAACAATGTGTTTAATAGGGACCCATATACTATTCTTTCAATTATTAGACGTTTATTGAAAAATGTTTGATTTAATGATCTTAAACAAAACTGAAAATGATAAATATGTATTTTGTCTCAAAAGAAATGTTTTAATTTTAGGGATTTTTATTAGCTACATATATTTGCAACATTTTTAAAAATATTAAAAAATTAGATCAAATCAACCTTTAGACACCACACACAAAGATCTCATGGAACAGGAACATTTTCCAGTGTATAGTGACAAACAGGTGTTTAGGAAAGTCCTGCGGTACTTTCTGTTGTAATTTAGTGTTTTGGGAAAAAATTAAATCAATGGAGCCTTTTACCCTGTGGAACATTTAGCCCTGTTGTACCCTACTTTTATGGTGCTTTTTTGTCCTTTTTGCAGCTTGGCAGTATACCATCTACTTCATCTGTATAGTAAACAGAACCCTAGACATCTTGCCTAAGATCTCCTTTCGTGTTTCACAGAAGAAAGAAAATAACATGGGGTTAGAACGACTCCGGGCTGAGTAAGTAATGACAAAATGTTCGTTCTTGGTGAACTATTCTTTAAGTTCATGCATGCACTGGTATCTTTCCTCATTTTTCAGCATGTAATTGAAAAATGTATCAAACCTTTTTAATGAATGGTTTCATTTTATCCATAGTTCTCCTATTTTACCTTTTCTACAGTCCATTCACACATTCATTCAGCCATCCATTTCTGCAGGAACACCCGAGCCGCTTCATACCACTCCTATCCTCCCTCTGCTGCCCCCTGCTGCCAGGTTCTAACTTCTCTGCATTGCTTAGGAATATCAGCCTTTCTTCTGCAGGCTCGTTTTGTGTGTACCCACTTGTGTTTTTGATGGTTTTTTTTTTTTTTTTGTGTGTGTGTAGATTGGTTTGTTTCAGTGAGCTTGAATGAAACTCTTTATTTTTCAATTTGGTATTGCCTTTTAAATTGAACCCTATAATATTGTTTACTGACACAAATTTATTACAGTGTAGACATTTTGAAAACATAAAAGCATTACCCCTACACCTTCCTTGTTTTTTATTTATTATTGTGTAATTTTCATGGCATTCACCTTTAATATTACTTTAAATTAACACATGTAGTCTTTCATTCATGTCTTTTTAAAATAATGTTTGTGAGGGATCTTAATATAATGTTAAACAGTTGTAAATTGTGGTAGATAGACAAATGTTCATTAGATATGTTTAAAATAACGAACAAGTACCTGCAAAACTTGCATTTGTAATATGCATTTGTAAATTTAGCATTTGTAATAAGCATTTTTAAGTTGGCCACTATTGCAGACATAAGTTAAGTCACCAACATACGCCATGTTTTTTTCAGTGCTAAGTCTGCATTTTGAATTTTTGGACATAAATTTTAGATGGTGTTGCTAATTATCTTATTCATCTTAATTCTTAAATTCAGACTTTGAACTTACTGAGGGATTACTGGTTATGGACAGTTCACACACAATCATCTGTGTAGGAGAGTTTAGAGAGTGACTATTAATTTTCAGGATTGCACTGAAAGGTTATTTAAAATGACCAGATAAGTTGCCTATCCACTAAGACATATGTTGAATTGCCATAGTAATGCCTGCAATCTATTGCTTTGGAAAGGAAAACTATGTAACCATGGACACCGTTCCACTCATATTCTATTGCCATGGTTACAACTGTTCTCTAACTGTATCGCCATAGTGACAAGTGTCCTTTCGCCCACAGGGATAACACAAAGCATGGCCACAGCAGCAGACATGGTAAGAACAACTGCGGTTATTTAACTAGCATATTCAGCTATGTTATTGACAAGTGTATATTAGCATTCCTCAACTGTCAGAAGTCAATATATCTTTGTTTTTCCCCTTTTCCTTTGAAATATTACCAGGCCTGTTGTCTGCACCTCTGAAAACTGGGGACTCTAAGATTGTATGAAGCCCGGTGGTCCAAATCATCTAGTCAAGAACAACATAGTGAGAGGAAAGAGTGTGCTCAAACAGGTTTCCTGTTGAACTGGACCCAGCTCACACTTGGACTTAATACAGAATCATTACTGACATATATACATAAATACAAAGATCCTGATCTACAATCTAGGGGTAATGAGCCGCCTATCAGGCCGCCTGCGCTCTGGCGGTGTTCGTTTGGCTTGTGACGCTCTGGCTGACAAGGACTGCAGTGAGGCTGAGGGCCCCTCTCCATGGGAGGGGGATGGAGAACCTAGGGGCACATCTGTAGGATCCACTGGCTCTGATCCAGCCAACTCACTACATTACAGCTTTTTTTCACCTCCCTCTTTGGCTAATGGCCTGCGGAATCATGAAGACCAGCTTCAACGTAGGGCAAGGAGACGGAGGCAAACAGAATATGTGGAGCAAATACACACACATCAACTAATGCACCTTCAGCAAAACACACAACCACAGATGCATACACCTCAGCAATCACACCCACTCTCGCAGAAAAGCACACACCTGCAGCCTCATTTACACATTCCAATAGATAAACATATGTGGATGGACACAAACACACTAACACACAAGTGCACACAAAAGGACATATGTGAACCTACAGGCAGTGGCTCCTCACTTATGGAGCTGGATCCTTCAATTATCCCAGAGGACTTATCTATGACTCCCAAGACTGAAACACATAATCTCTGTGTTCAGTCAGCCCCTTTGTTACACACCACCCCTCCCCCAAAGAATCTGACACCTCCTCTATACAACCCTTCTTCTTTACTCAAGGAGGAGTTAGAGCACAACCCATCGTCTCAACTAGAAATGGATCACACTACAAACCTAGAACAAATTTGTGTAACAGGCCAAACAGCTGTTATGACCACCATAGAGGCTGAGAGGAAGTATACCCTGCGGAGCTCTGGTCGACCACGTTTCCCCTGTCATCTTCGGAAATCATCCCGTTTACGTAGAGCTGCTGAGGAAACTATGTTTAAAAGAGAACTGGACCAAAAGGATGAAGAGGAGGAGGAAAACAGAGTCTGGAGAACAGAGGACACAAGGCTGGTGGAGGAGCACCCTCCAGAGGTGGGTGTGGTTGCCTCATCCTTTGAAGTTTTATCATCACCAGCCATTGTTGAAGATGTTACACCAAGTCATAACATGAGAACATCAGAAGGAGAGGGCATTGTTACTCACCACTCAGTTAGAGGAAGGCGACAGGGACGTTTTACGGGTGTAAGAAGGATTGTGGTGAAAGTAGCCAGAATTCCTGTTCACATGAGCCGACGACAGAAAAGCTACAAGATCTCATCACTGGAGCCGGTTAGTGCTGGACCCCGTGGGGAAGGAGTCACAACAGCAGAGGGGCTTGAGGGAGGTGTAGGAGGTGAGCCAAAAGCTATTGTTCCCAGAGAGCCCACTGCTCTTCTCCGCATGAAAAACAATGGAAAAAGTGTGATGGTGATGTTTCCACCAGGAGAGCTTCCTGTCATCTTGAAGCGGCGAAGGGGACGCCCTCCCAAACAAGCATTACCAGGGCAACCTGACATGCATGAGACCAGAGTAGGAGCAGCTAGTGCAGCAGAGCCCAAAAAAATACGGAGGCGAAGGACAGTAAAGCTGCCATCCCCTCAGCCCTCATATGTTAATGATACCAATGATGTTAAAGTAGAATATGCAGATGTTCTCTCTAAACTGGCCTTCTTGAACAGGCAACCTCCCAGTACTGGCCGTTGCTCCCCTCCACGCTGCTGGACCCCAACAGAACCTGAGACTTTTCATATACCACCAGAAAATCCATCCCTTTCTACTCTTTTACACCGTCTCACAGGATTCCGCAGGAGAGGTGGTCGTGCAGGCTGTATGGGGAGTAGAGGAGGGGGTGCTGCTGGATCATCTGATTCCTTGAAGAGGTCATTCAGTGACTTCTTTGAAACAATTGGCAAGAAGCGGAAAGTCACCACATCTGAACCAGGAACTCCTCGGAAAAGAGTCAAAGGAGTTGCTGGGGGAATAACTAGGGCAAATTTAGGTGACTCTGCACAAGGAGAGAAAGTTAGAAAACGGCGGTCACGAAAGAATGGGGCATTAAAAAATGGTCCAAATGCCCAAGAACAAGACTGGCAAAATGGGAAAAGTGGTTGGATAGGAAAAGCTGACAGAGGCATTTCTGAGAAAGCAAGTAGTTATCAGAGTCGTTGTTCCCCTCAAGGAAATTTTCAAACCAGTGAGGCTGGAAAGGGGGGGATGTACCACAGCCCTGGCATGAGAGGGGTGGGCAGTGCAGAGGAGTCTCAGAGTATGTTTGCAGGATACTTTCGCTCTCTACTTGATTCTGATGACTCCTCTGACTTGCTAGACATCTCCATGTCCAGTCCTGCTGGACGTCAGGAAAGCCGTAAACTTACCCCAGGATATGAGGGTGGCAGCCCAGGTGCAGCCCACCCTTGGTCTCCCGCCTTTTCTAAAAGAAGTCCTAAAGGAGTAGCCTGTCTTGGGGAAGGAGCATCATTACACTCACCTCAGACTCAAGCCAGCTTGGCAACTAAACCCTCATATCCATATAGTGGTTCACAGACTTCTCCCACCCCATCCTTTCCTAAATCCCCTGCTCTTTTGCTATCCCGTTCTCCTAGTTCTCCCCATCCAACTGGAGGTTTTCCTCAATATCCACCCAGTTATAGTGCTGGGGTCCTTCAAGGAGGAAGCATTTACCCCCTCCCTCAACAGCAGCAACAACTGCAAAGGCCAAGTGACTGTAGCTACACATATGGCACAAAAACTCCCTCTGTTCCTTCAACACAGTGTCAGATGAGTTATTCCAACTACCAGGGATCTGCCAAGCGAAATTATAGTGGATATCCAGCCCCACCCCATTCAACCTTACAGCGAGGAGACTCTGGTCCAACCTCACCAGGTGTAAGTTATATGTCAATGTCTAAGTCTAGCCCCTACTCCTTAACTTCCTCTCCCCCTGAGAGTTGTAGGCAATACACCTCCACGACACAGTGGGGATACAGACAAGGGGGAAATAACTGGGGTGGTGATATATATGGGACTCATCAGTTTCATGATTACTCTGACTATGGGGTAGCCGGAACTGGTTCAGAATCCAAAGACATTTTGGACATCTCAAACTACACACCCCAAAAAGCCAAACAGCGTCCCTGCCCTGACACTCTCTCTGAGTCCTCCTCAGACTCTTCTCATACTGGTGGAGGGGGGGTGGGTGCTACAGGGGGAGCATTTCGCCCAAGGGATGTTCCTATGCCTGAGGGTCAGTCTAGCCTTTCAAGCCTGGAGAAGCTAATGTTTGACTGGAATGAGAATTCGGCAGGCTCCTCTTACAACTGGAGTCAGAATGTACTTTTCCAAGGGGGGACAAAACCAGGTCGTGGCCGAAGGAAAAAGTCTGATATACACAATGAGAAGGAAGCATGCTCTGCTCCCCCAGGATCCCCTGCCAGCCCTCCTATGCAAGGAGGTGGGTCAAAACGTAGTACTACTGGTGGAAGACAGCCCAGGGGAGCCAGAGGTAGGGGAGGATTCTCACCTTGCCAAAGAGAGCGACCCCCACTACAAAAAACTAAAACTCATAAGCCTACAGCCCCATCAGGGTCAGGGCAAATGGGTTCAGGGGGCATATACCAGGAAGCATTGGACTACTACAGTGGAGATAGTAGCAGCCTATCACCTCTCAGCCATGCCCCAGAGTTGTGTGAATACCCCTCCCCATATTCTGTCCATACTTCTACTCCTTCCTCAGATGAGCGATTTGCTCATGTCTACCCTCCAGACTCTGCCTCTGTCTCCCCCAGTTTATCAAACCAGTCAGATGTTCTAAAGCAGTACCCTAAACCTGGGCATCCCTCACAGACTTATGGCCATGCTGCCAGGACTTTCAGCCCAACCCTGTCCCCAACCCCTCGCCTCTTGCCACAGTGTGGTTCTGCCATAAGTCCACACCGGGTTCCAAAAGACCAGTTTTCCCAGTATGATTCCCCCAGTTATAGTGGCTCTCCATGCTGGTATGGGCAAGGAGGAAGTGTCGCTAGCAGCCCCCAAAACTATGAAGAACAGCGACCACCAGCAGCCTCTTTGCCCTCCCACAAACGGGACATGTCATTGATGGTCTCTGGGATGAGAGTTCCATCCAATTCATCATACCCCTCCCCTTTACACAGAGGCCCTACAACATCAACCTCCTGTGTGAGTGGGACTCTGGACTCTTCCCCTCAGCATGAAGAGATGGGTTACCATGGTAACTTGGACAGCTATGCACCCCTTGGACACCGTTATGCACCCCAAACAGCCCGGGGAGGGGTACTCTGCCAGCTTCTTGACCAGCCCAGCGATGAAGGGTTCACCGTTACCAGCCTGTAGCTGAAATTATCAGGGCATCGCTGAATAGGTAAGAGAGGAATTCTGGGACAGTTGAAATAATAGCAATATAAAATGATCTGCTTTAGTGCACAGTTGTCCAAATTGTTGTATCTGTTTAAATATAATCTGGAGATCTATAATTATATTTTTATGAGAAATGTTTCCAGAAAATACTCACTGTGATGTTACCACAAAATGTGACTTTATATATTTATGTGTATTTGAGACTAACCCATTTGAGACTAACCAATCTTCCTTTATATCTCTATTCCTTACAGATGAAATGGACCCTTTTCATATTTTTTCATATTTTTTAAAGGATAAGCTTTGGAAGACACTTACTGAGTTGAGACTGAAGAGTTTCAGAGCTATGGACTAAATAAAGACTTCTCCAGCAGTGACAATCAAGATCCAAATTCAGACATATGCAGAGACGCACACAGAAACACACATGCACCAACGTACAAACATATTCTATGCCCACAATACATTTACATGTACTCGCATATAAACTTTCATATGCTGACTTGCAACTGCAAATGCATGTGCGAAAAGACACTCTCACAAACTAACATTGCTGCACAACTTGAGCTAATGACTTTTTAAAGGACCGAATGTACACTGCTAGTAACATGAAGAAACCAATTTGCTGAAAAGCAGGGAACAACATGTCCCTTTCCTTCAGAGTGCAACTGTGCAAATGCGATTTCCACATTTCAGTGATACCCAAAAACAAAACCAATGTGATACCACACAAAAGGTTTTTGACTACACCCTGTTCCTTTTTTTCTATCCAGTTTTAGTCTCAAAACCTCCTCTGATTAAGTCACTGAGGAGATCAATTATTTGATCTCTAAAGGTCCAATTTCTTCAGCATCTATAAATGGTGACACTGCACAAACTCTGCCATTTTCTCACTCCAAGTTATAACTGTTTTTTAAAAGCCAGCATTTGTACATAAGCTACTCAAACAGTTCCATCACCAGAGGAGCTCACTGCAATGAAAAATACAACAGAAACACAAGTCCTTTTGAAAGAGACATGTTAAAGCAGCAATGTCATGAGAGTATTTCAGAATGGCTGTAAGGACACATAAGGGGGATACCAGTTTTATGTGGCTTTATATAGTTCAGCTTGGGTTTGTGCAAGTACAATTTAATTAATCTTTTTTTATCAATGGCCTGGTCTGGTCCAACAGGAATGTGTCTCAATTTGATCCCCCCAACCATCGTTCTGAACCTGCAGCATGGTCACCTTGTGCTCAACATACAGCTCTTATTCGTGTTGTTTTTATCATCACAGGAGGACAGAAACCCATGCAATGGCCCCAAAAGATGCTGTGCTTGTCAAGATGTTAAGAGGCCAGGGCACTTTACACCCTGGATATGATGGCTTGGGACTCTGGGTGTGGACAATGCAAATTCTCTTGCTCATCCTCCTTTTTCTTTCTTCCCTTTGTTTGTATTTCTTGTGGTCCGCTGTGTCGTACAGTGATTTTTTGTGATGAAATATTGTATCTGTCAGTTCCATATACTGTATCTGAGGTGAAAATATTTAAATACACATTCTGTTCTGATCATTGTTAAATTTTGTCCAGCCTGTGCTTTGTGGTTTGGGGAAATTAGCTAAATATGAAACTAGGGAAGGTCCATTGGTGGCCAAGCAGGAAGTAAAAAATACAATGGGTATTTTTTTTCTCACCTTTATCTACCCAATTTGTAATGCCCAATCCCCAATGTGCTCTAAGTCCTCATGGTGGCATAGTGACTCACCTCAACCCAGGTGGCGGAGGACGAATCTCAGTTGCCTCTGTGTCTGAGACCGTCAATCCACGCATCTTATCACGTGACATGTTGAGCATGTTATCATGGAGACATAGTGCATGTGGAAGCTTCACTCTATTCTCCGCGGCATCCACACACAACTTACCACATGCCCCACCAAGAGTGAACCACATTATAGCAACCACGAGGATGATACCCCAAGTGACTACCCTCCCTAGCAACTGGGCCAATTTGGTTGCTTTGATGACCTGGCTGGAGTCACTCAGCACGCCCTGGATTCGAACTCACGACTCCAGGGGTGGTAGTCAGCGTCTTTACTCGCTGAGCTACCCAGGTCCCCAAAATACAATGGATATTGATAATTATAATCACATTTACCGGGACAAAGTGCCAGTTCATGTTCAGACACCTGTTCAGTTAGTTGATTATCAAAAACATAGATTATTATTGCAATAATGTTTTAAAAATTGGTCATGTTCTAACATGGCTGCTTCCATGAGGTGCCCCTGTTCTATGTAGAATTAAACAGCTTTTATAAGGTTACTGATATGACTGAACTCCTCATCTTATATGAGTGATCATGATTTTAGATGTAAGTTTCAAAATTAGGCTACTATTAATTTCTTTAGAAGTCAAACTTTTTAAATGAGGAAATAAATTACTGAGTGCACCTTTCACAAACTGGATTTCCCACAAAATTTCTCATCGAAATATTATCAAAACAGTCCTGTCTTCTGAGAGTAGTTTCGTTGGCTTGTTTGTATTCCGGGCTGTGCAGCACCGCTCAGGCATTCGGAACGAGGTGATTGCGCTTTGGGTGTCAGACATTCTCACGGTTCAGACGAGGACACGAGCGGATGCGAGTGAGGCTGAGAATAAGGCTTTGTGAATTATGGAATTTATGGAAAGGAAGTGATTTGAGTGAAGGGGTCTGAGAATATGTTAGAATCGCATTTTCTTGTTTAATGTGTTAGTTTTCCCTCCGTTATTGTTTAATTAATCAATTTGGTTGTTTTTATTGACAAAATGATGAATTAATTTGTAGATGCATAAACTTCAGTTTGTCATTTTCGTGCTGCCCCACTGTGGCAATCACGTCACATATCTAGTAGCCTCGGTCATACTAACCCGCTTTCACGTTGGGATTTTCGCAGCTAAAACTGACGATTTCTTCTCTTGATTAGATTTAATGGCTGCTGGAAGAACATTTATAAAAGACATTAAGGGGAAAAGAGACGCAAGCAAATATGAAACAAATGCTTTAACTTGCATGAGGTTGTGTTATTATTATATTGTTTATTTAAAATAAAAAACACAAATTGATACACATTCTGAAACGTTGTAAATGCAAACCCTAGATGGCATTCTAACATACATGGCAACTGTCGTTGGGTGTCAAAACGTTGCCATTAGAAATGCTTTACATTTTGGTACAAGTGAGATGTGTGCCACGCCAGAATAAAAAAAACGATACCGCTTTCTCACGTTACTTATCTCTTAGATAGTCGCTTATAACGTTTGCTAAATTATAGTAGCTACGATCATTTAAAACACATCTGATGAGAAGGCACTTTTTGTTTAAAATAAACAATAAAAGATTCAATACAGCATTATTGTGCCTTCCTATAAATGTGTAGGTTAAACTTGCTTTTTCAAGCGTCATTTTTGCAATGTAAGTAAGGGTAGTATGACTTAATCAAAGGCATCAGATCAGACTGTCAAAAGTGAAGAATAATATACTTCCTTAATCAGACATCCCCTATAGCTGTCTGACGGTATAGGCCTATAAATTGTACATTAAAAAGTCATAAAAAAATAAAAAAACTCACACAAGCAGTCAGGTAAATTTTTATATAAAGCGACGTACAGTCACGTACTGTTCAGTATATAACTGACAGGTCCGTTTTAATGCGTTTTTTGTGTCTCCAAGGGTCAGAAACTGGGGGCTTGGTGCCAAAATCCCACTGAAAGGAACAAAAATGCCCCCCAAAAGCAAAAATTCCCCGTTGAATTCCCTCTTTAACTTGTTATATTTTTTCTAATATTTTATTCTAAGTCTGATATGTATTATCACAAAATAGGCCATGATTTGATTTAATTTTATAGGCAACAACTTTACTGAATACATTTGGAATTTATATAATAAACTGATTAAATTCCACTTTTCTTCACTCTCAGGCCGAAATGAACCTCGTGCTTGCTAACTGGATGTCGTAAATCTAAACCAGCATTTGCCACAAATAACACAATCCGTCCTCGTCTATTCCTAATAGTGTTAATTGTTAGACAAACAAACATGCACTCCAATACTGGGTAAGGAAGGCTACGTCAGTTCGGAAGGTATGATTTATATATAGGCTATATATAAAGGTGATGTGTAGTTGTTGTTTTTTTTTTTTTGTTTTTTTTTTTTCTGAATGGGCGCACACGGCATACACATTATTTGTCAAGAGAGTGTCCATCTGTACGTGTCCTCAAGCCAGAGAGTCACAGGCGCCGACTCTTCATTTCTGGTCTCTGCGCTTTCCCACGGGTCACTCTAAACTCACAAGAGGTGATGTATGGCCGCCTGTAACTTTAGTGGACTGAGAGGCATTTATTATATTTATTATAGCGCTGCCGGAACTGCTGCTTGTCCAGCTACTTGTTAGTTTAGTAGTGCCGCGCGCTTGCAGCAGTACGACCAGGGACGAGCCTGCTTTTCTCGTCATAATTATCAATTAGATTGACGGTCGCTGTTGTCTGAGGTCAGCGTCAGTAAAAATAAGCGGGATTTGGAGAGTACCGGACTGGGTCTGTGGGTTAACGAGGATTCAAGACTGGCAGGATACGAGGACGAAAACGAGTTTGATGGGCGACAGGTAATCGCACTTGGAAGAGGTAGAATATTGACTTAGTTATGCAGGTTACTTTTTTATGTCCCAATTTTTGTGGTATGGAAAGCAGATTTAGCTTTTAATGCACCTAGCGTTACACCTTGTCCATACCAAGCGCAACGCGACACCGCGATATTCATACATTAAAAATTATGATAAATGACAATTAAGTCTGAAATCAGAACCATCAGACGGAACAGCCTGTTTATTAAATGTAAATCATTATCTCACTGAAGCTGCGTATGGACACACGGTGTTCACAGCAAGCCCCAAATGGATAAATATACACAATCACGTTCCTTTATGTAACAAGTTACTTTATGAAGCACATTCAAATTCAGTCTGTTACCATTGTTTATGTTCACACTATACTCATGTTGTTATTTTACTGATCTCTACGTGACAGGGAGGCAGACTCAATGTCCAAATGACCTGGTATGTCACCCCTCTCTCTGCCGATCTGAACCGGTGTGTGTGTGCTCCGGATGAAGAGAACAGACATCAAGCACAACATTCGGTGGGTGTATGACACTTTCGGCCAAAATAAAGTTGTTTCGAAAAGACTAGTAAGATACCAGCTTCAATATACTGATATGAAAAGGTTTTTAGACCCATAAGTTGACCGGGCTGCCCGGCGCGACGTCGCAGAAATATAAACCATTTCAAAAGTAGAATGCCCTGTCACTCGTTAGGACAAAAACCCTGTTAAACATGAAAAAGATACCTTTTATCACGTGTTGCGGCATCACGTCTGTTTACTTAGAAAACAGTGTTACTCATTGTAATTCTATTTGTACAAGTAATATTTCAATTAGAGAGCTCTACAATATGTTTTCTACAAGTAAGAATGCCAATTACAGAGCTCTATAATATCTTTTTTACAAGTAAGAATTCCTGTTATAGAGCTCTCTATTTGCATTTTTACAAGTAAAAATGTTATTGCATTTACAGAGCTGTGCAATTAAACATATCAAATGGGATTTTTAATACAGTTAGAGAGCTCTCAAACTGGAATTTTTACTAGTAACAATTCAATTAGAGGGCTTTCTAATTGAAATTCTTACTTGTAAAAATTCAATTATGACTAATAACGCTGGTAACATTAAAAGATAATTTGGCCTTCCATACTGGGCTATGGTCTTGATATGCTCAGAGACAAGAAAATATGGTTGGATTGAAATTTATGAATAAATTACAGTGTACATTTCATCCTGCTTTTTCTGGAGTGTTTCTGGAAAACATATGGGTAACTTGGCAGAACAAAAGGGGATCCCACATAAAAGAAAATTCTGAAAAATAAAATCTCCCACTCTTTCTCTGTTTGTCTCACTGTCCACCCCCACGGCAGTGAGTTCCTCAGTGAGTCATATCCCAGCTTCCTCTTGTGTCTCCATGGTTACTAAACAGGGTTGTTCTGTGTTTTGGGAGGGGCTTCATTTCTATCAGATTTAATTCTTACTCTCTCTAAATTCTCTCTTTGTTCCATTTGTTCATTCACGTATAACCTCTGGTTTCAAAAGGGCACATTCTATGACCCCAAACAAGCTGCAACTTTTCCTGCCTGAAGCACTAAAAACACTCACACACTTTTGTGTGCCTTTTGCATGCCTGACCCTCCTCCAGAAGAACCATTGCAGTCCTGATATTTTTCTATGTATCTTTGAAATTTGGCAAAGATGAGGGAGAGTTTTGTGTATATGCATTTATAGGCCACAGCTAGAGAACTGATACTGCAGCCATGGGCATCAGAACAGCCCTCTTTTCCTGTTGAGTTGCAGCGTTTCACCCAGTTTATCACCACAACAGAGGTATACACACATACCTAAATGCTCTTCTCTCTCTTTCATAAACTTCCAGGCTCGATCAATGTTTATAGCTGTCTTGCATAATGTATGCAGAATCACATACTAATTGTAATGCATTTTAACTTCCATTTGAAGAAGCTCATATCCAGATATGTAAGATAATCAAGGGCATTGTCCTGTTCTCACTCACTGCAGGTGAACTGCTCTATGGATCAAAGTTCAGATGAGAATCAGTCAACATACTCTTCTGGTCATTTAGATATTTTTGAGTATTAACCACTGTATATCAATGGGGCACGTGGTAAGCTGTGCGTCGATCGCGGAGAGTAGCATGAGCCTCCGCAGTGTCATGCACAACGAGCCACGTGATAAGATGCGCGGATTGACTGTCTCAGATGCGGAGGCAACTAAGACTTGTCCTCCACCACCCGGATTGAGGTGAGCAACCACGCCACCACGAGGACCTACTAAGTAGTGGGAATTGTGCATTCCAAATTGGGAGAAAAGGGGATAATAAATAAATAAATAAATAAAAACAGCAAGGATGCTTGAAGAACTTAGAACCAGACTTGTTTTTTCAAAGAGTGTGGGATATTTAGCAAGCTGTTTATTTGTAATGCAGGAAGAGTGGGATTTGTTGTATTTGAACTGAAAAAAAGCTGAAGGTTGCCACATTCTGTAGCTCCTTTTTCCCCACATTATGACATAGGAAAGCAGTAACTGGTAGGACTGTTCATTGCTTTAGGCTGTTCCAAACAAGTGGAATCTTTTGTCTATATCTTTATAGTCTGGATGGGAAGGATGCTGTGTTTTTAGACACAATGTTTCGTGTAGGTTGTGAGGTACATCAGTTTGACCCCAGAGGTCGAGGGAGATCTGGTGGTTCACTACCTGCATCTATCAAGAAGCACCGGGCTTGGTTGGACTAGCGTCGCTCATGCAGTCACACACAAGCAGGCCACATAAGTAATGTACAGCACAGGCTGGTTGACATTATGTATTCCCTGGGCCACACCATGGTACTTACACCTATATACACTCATGTAGATTCAGACTTCAGTCTCCTACAAGAGTCAAGAATGCATAATCTTTATTTTATATTCACTGTGCAGTGCTGAATCAGTATTGAAGTTTTTTAGTCAGCGTTTTTAAGTCCTATCTTTCCATACTTTAGTCTGTGTTCACATGAGTATCACTGCAACAATGTAAAGTGACTCAGATAAGATGTGCTGGATGTAATTGATTAATTTTGTGAGCTTTTCTTAACATTGGAATTTTCAAAGGCCTAGCATAAATACAATGTTTTCAAGTGTTTTCCATTTTTTGTGTGTCCCTGTGTCCCGAGATGTCAAATTCTGAATATGAAATTCATGCTAATCTTGCTTGAATGTGTAGGTAGATGTCCTGTGTATGGATCTGGAGAGCGCTGAGTGGCGCATGTTAGAAAGCTGGATTAAGGATGGAACTCTCAGTGCGATCAATCAGCTCATTCTAACCATTCATCTGCAGTGGGTGGGGTTTGAGGTGGAAGGATATGAAAAGGAGGTGGTGCGTTTCTGGTACACTGTACTGAGAGCCATCCGCATCTCTGGACTTCATCTCGTGCATTCAGCTCATGGCCCAGGACATGCAGTGCTGAGACACAAACCGGCTTACTCGTACAGCTCATAAACACTGAGCTGGATAAGGACAATGCCCAGATAATGAATTGATAACCAAAATCCCCATGGACATTGTGATGTGAAAGCATAACTCTGATTGCATTGGTTACACTTTACAGCATGGTTCTATTCGTTAACATTAGTTAATGCATTATGTATCATGAACTAACAATGAACAATGTATTTATTACAGCATTTATTAATCTTTATTAATGTTAGTTTATAAATACAATTGTTCATTTTTAGTTCATGTTAGTTCATAGTGCATAAAAGCTACACTATGTAACTTTTGGCCCTTTAGCGCTTAAAAAATAAAACTGCATGCGTCTTACGGAAGAATGGTGTTTTGGTTGTGCTTCGGCTCTGCTCCTCTGCGCAGATGAATGTGGTTCGAGGCATCGGTGTACACATGGATACAGGACATCTTATCAGAGCGAATGGACAAATAACTAACAAAAGAAAGGAAAAGACAGATATCCGAAAACATTTAATCTGAGCAGATAAGTGCCATATCTTATGCTGTTGTTTTGACTTATTGGAAACATTGATGTTTTGAAATAAATGACATTACAAAAGTTAGGCAACATTCGTTAACATTAGACATAATGATTGCTTGTCTGATATGGTCAAATGTTGTAACGTTTTTATAACTGCTGGATATTCTGGCCAAATAGACCACAGTAGTAACTAATTTATAGATTGTCATTGTTACCAACCAGTGGTCAACATAATTTCAAGACTCACATGTCCTTGGCAAGCCTAGTACTAAAGGATTTATTTATATAAATTATTGCCGTTATAAAGAAAAATACACACATGTGCTAGCAAGTGAAAAGTTCTGCACCGATTACAGTATAATTATTGTATTTTACTACACACACACAACACAGACGTGTGTGTGATTACACAACTATACATAAACCATATCAATAAAATATCTTACCTGTTGAGGAAGAAAAAAGCCATCTCTGGGTCACTTTTAAATCCTTTCAGTTGTCGCCACCTCTGGAAAGCCAAGCCGATGTTGATTCCTGTTTTATTACGGACTCTGTCTCTTTCACTTTTTGCTTGTAGACTCTGCTCTATTTGGGGTTTCTTTGTTTTTATAACCGGTGATTCCCCAGCGGTTTGCCGTTTCGAATGATCCATGGTACATTTTTCTCGTTCGTTATGACAGCAAACTTGCAGCTTCAGCTACTCCCACACCATACACGTGCTACAGAAGCCGAAGCTTATTTTCTCTGTGTATGGATATGACATGACACACAAGGGTGAATGATGTATATATGCAATTTCCCGCGAAATACGTCCCAACAGCTCTAAAATATAAATAATTATTATAGGTTTGTCAAAGTGTATTTGGGTAAAGACATGGTTTGTAAAATGTATTTTTGTTGCACTCTCTCATTGATAACATTTTGTTATTTTTTACCAAAACAAAGTTATAGTGTAGCTTTAACTAATGTTAACATATACTACTTTTAATTTTAAAAATGTATTCTATGTTGAAAATAACATTACCCAAGATTAATAAAACGCTGTAAAATTATTGTTCATTGTTAGTTCATGTTAACTATTGTAGTTAACTACTGTTAACAAATGGAACCTTATTGTAAAGTGTTACCATTTCATTCAATCGAACATGACAGATATATATCAGAGTACTTTCAGCTAAACTACATTTCTGAAGAGGTTGACAAATAAAATATACAGTGGGGTTCAAAAGTCAGTCAACATTGAAAATCTGGGATTCAAAATCTAATAGAAACCTGTAAATAAACAATGTTTAGTGATTTTGACAAATTAAAATTTATTT
This sequence comes from Myxocyprinus asiaticus, assembly GCF_019703515.2. NCBI lineage: Eukaryota > Metazoa > Chordata > Actinopteri > Cypriniformes > Catostomidae > Myxocyprinus > Myxocyprinus asiaticus. The sequence goes on along the minus strand of NC_059373.1, from coordinate 18,060,264 downwards.
AAAAAAAAATGAAGAAATATTTGATTCTGCACAATATCTAAGTCACTAATCAAATGAGAAAATTGTGTTAACTCATATGTACTAAAGTTCAGATTTCATTGCTTCCATTGAAGCATGCAAGATGCTCTTTGGAACATTTTCAAATCATCCTGGCCAGATTCATAAAAATGTTTTTAAGAAAAAAAAAAAACATATATATATATATATATATATATATATATATATATATATATATATATATATATATATATATATATATATATATTATAAGAAAGTTCTTAGGATAAAATATAAGTAGGTTGTACAAACTTTCCAAAGTCCAATTCTTGAAGAACATTCTTAAGTAGTCTTGTCGGGAATACAAAACATTCCTAACTTCATTTATTAAGTTACAAAACAAGAAGAAATTAATATTACGAATACTTTTATTCTTAAAGGGATAGTTCAACCCCAAAATGAAAAATCTCTCATTATTTACTTACCCTCATGCCATTCCAGATATGTATGAATTTCATTCTTCTACAGAACACAAATGAAGATTTTTAGATAAATATCTTGTGCATAGGAGGGCTGTTTGAAAGTAGATTTATAGTAAAAAGAAAAAAATTTTTAGACTTTTTTAGTGAACTGTTTTACACCCACACCTAACATATCTCTTCTGAAGACATGAATATAAATACTGTAGTTGTATGGATTACTTTTGTGCTTTTTGGAGCTTCAAAGTTCTGGCCACCCTTCACTTGCACTGAATGGACCAACAGAGCTGAGATATTCTTCTGAAAATCTTAATTTGTGTTCAGCAGAAGAAAGAAAGCCATATACATCTGGGATGGCATGAGGGTGAGTAAATGAGTGAACTATCCCTTTAAGCATGTTTTGAGAATCTGGCTTCAGGTTTTTCAAAAATGTATTGAGTCCATGCCAGCTTGACTGACTGCTGTCATTAAAGAAAAAACACTAAGAAATTTGTTAATGTTCATGTAAATTCAATTTGATTACACTCAAAATGTTATGCTAAAAATGTACAGTATATCTAATGAAATTAACCAAAATAGAAGTATTTTTACAAGTGGAATCAGATTTTTGAATCCCACTGTACATTAAAGTTTAAAGCAGTAGATTTTCTCATTATTTTTCTCTTTTCATGGTGGTCTAAGTGCTGAGTGCTGACATTATGAAGGTAAAATAGTGCCTAAATGATTTGCATGCGCTGAGTAAGATTTGTAAAAGCGTAAATGAAGTTACAAACGTGATAAAAAAAATTGCAGGTGCAGAGGAAGATTTGTGAAAGCGTAAATCAATTTGCAAGCATAAAAATAAATTGCATGCACACAGAACATTTTGTAAAGGTGTTAATCAAGTTGCAAACGTAAGAAAAAAATATTAGCAATACTTTAATACTTTGCATAAGTGTAATTCATGTTTTGTGAATCTGTAATTGCATATTAACACAAAGTAAATTTGGTGTGTATTCTTCTGACTTTTTTGTGCTTACACTTTTGGCGCCTAAACATGGCCAAAAACATTGCAAACTTGCAATCAGTGATATGCAAGCACAGATAGGGTTTAAAGAACAGTCAAACAGATTGACTGCGTATAATCAGTCTGTATGTGTAAAATAAACTACTGCAAACCTGTAAATGACTTGTGTTTGTGGCATAAATATTTTCCAGAAATAATTCGATATATACTGTTCCATCTTCCTTTTGTTGCGCTCACACTTTTGGCACAAATTTCTCACTGAAAAGAGATTTGCAAGCGCGAGGGGCAGCTTCTAGTAACCAATCAAATGAGGTTTTCCTTGACCAGTTTACTCTGATCTGATTGGTTTTATAACGTGACAGACAGCTTCTTCTTCATATGGCTCAGCGTCATTCCTCTGGGTATCTCTCCTCTCTTAAATATTAAACTGAAATATTAATACATACACGATTTAATTATATTTACTATTAATTATCATTGGCAGGGCATTTTGGTGAATAGATGGAATGAGCTGGTATCACAGAATTCATGCTAGAAAACAAATTAATAAAGTTAGCCATATAAAACAAAACTCTGTGAACAGATAGATAGATAGTTTACTTATACCATTTTGTTTTTAGAACGAGTTCAATGATACCAGCAATTTCCATCCATCCACCCATCCATTTACTATGCCAATGATAATTGAAAGTAATTAAAATAATGAACAGCAACAAGAAGAAACATTTGAACACCAGATTGAGATTTATATCAATAAATAGTGTCAGCTCAACTTTACACTTGCAATAAAAAAACATTTATGTATTAATATTTCAGTTTAATATTTAAGAGAGGAGAGATACCCAGAGGAACGACGCTGAGCCATATGAAGAAGCTGTCTGTCACGTTGTTAAACCAATCAGATCAGAGTAAACTGGTCAAGAAAAACTTCATTTGATTGGTTACTAGAAGCAGGTAGACATGCCGTCCCCCTCGAGCTAGCAAAACTCTTTTTTCAGCGAGAAATTAGTGCCAAAAGTGTAAGCACAACAAAGGGAAGACTGAACAATGTATATCGGATTATCTCTGGAAATTATTTATGCCACAAACACAAGTCATTTTCACGTTTGCAGTAGTTTATTTTACACATACAGATTGATTCTACGTTGTCAATCTGTTTTTGCTGTTCATGACACCCTTTCTGTGCTTGCATATCGCTGACTGCAGGTTTGCAATGTTTTTGGCCATGTTTAGGTGCAAAAACTGTGCCAAAATTCTAAGCATGAAAAAAAGGAAGTCAGAAGTATACACACCAAATTTACTCTGTGTTAATACACAATTACAGTTTCACAACACTTGAATTACACTTATGCAAAGTATTAAAGTATTGTAAAGTATATATAGTAAAGTATTTTACGCTTGCAACATGATTTACACCTTTACATAACGTTCTGTGTGCATGCAATTTATTTTTACGCTTGCAATTTGATTTACGCTTTCACAAATCTTACTCTGTGCATGCACATTTTTCTATCATGCTTGCAACTTCATTTACGCTTTTACAAATCTTACTCTGCACAAGCAAATCATTTCGGTACTATTTTACCTTCATATGACATCAACAAAGACGAACAAACCAGCTTGAGTTTTGTCTGTTGGCTAAGAAATGCCTTCTAGTGGTTAAAAATGGTACTGCAATAATTCACCTTTGCATTGTGCACACAATCAAAACAATTGCGCTACAATAAATCCTTCAAAAGCCATAATATGCGAATTTAATAACTGAACGTCAATTTCTTACAACAGGGCTATGTGCAAAATTTAACAATATAAGTGTGTTTTTTGTATATGAAAAGAACTACACAATAAAAATGTATTGAGTTCTGTCCTAGTTGTTTTTGTCTGTCAAACTATGAAATCCTTCTCGACTCTATTGTCTTTGATTCACAATGTCTCATCATGGGCATTCTTAGATCTATCATCTGTTGCCGTGTTCTTCGCTGAATTTCGCCATGTTTCGGATTTGTTCGGAATGGCCCGACGTCCAGGAATGTTGATTAACCCTCCGCTCCCTTTAGAAAATGCGAACCCATGTTTTCAAGCCGCTAGGGTGGAGATGCGCTTTCAAGATTCCAATTTCCATATCCGCCCTGTGATTGACGGATGCATCGGCCAATAGTATCCTTGGATTTACACGCACCATCCAATGAAAAGTTAGCAAATGTAAGACCGAACTGTCTCTGCCAGTGTTACAGTACTTGTAGACATTTTGTCGGCTCAGAATATTATGGACGGCATTAAACTCTGGGAATGGTACGGCTGAGGATCTTAAAAAGCCAATAGACGTCGGCAATTAAAGCCAAATCCGTATAACTTCGGGTAAGTCTATAAAGTTGTTTATATATGTAAATAATTGAAGAGTCGCGGTTGGGTTGGGGAGTTGACAGTATGTAGGCAGCTAACGCTAGTCACTTCCTGCTCAGCACAGACGGTTTATAGAGTTTAGGCCTCGGCTAAACGTTTTGAACAGTTTATACACTCGTGACTAATATCTCTATGTAATATTTATATCAACATATCTTTTGCGCTGGACTAAAAACAAAAAATAATTTCCCTGGGATCTGCCGTGACTTGATCTTATCTTCTCACAAAGTTAGGGCTGGGATGTTGTGAACGAGCACAAAAGCCTCTACTCCCTCTCAATTGAGGAAGTCTGCTGGGTGAACAACATGTATTCTTTCATTCACAGACATTAATCCATGATCATAAATACTTTTGGCTTCTCTGCACGTCTCTTTTATGATGTAAAGGTGAAAAATTGACATTTGGATATGTGGAGGAAGCTTCACAAGAGCAAGCAAGATATGTATATATAGGACTGCTATACTGTATATTATCAAAGTCTTTCTAGCAAGTCAGTCCACTGTTGGCCATCTTTAGAACGCTCTCGGGAGGTTATTTCCAGTCATGCCAGTGCTGCTCCTATCTACTTGAATGGAGAAAGAACAAAATCTCAAAAACGGTTGGTCAAGATTACGATAAAAAAAACGTATTTCAAATCAGCTATAAAATCTGACAATACTTGTATCATAAATTGTGCTTCTTTACCTCATATTATGCTTAAAAACGATTTTCCCGGCTTGTATAGCTAATGCGCATGCGCATTAGAGTTGATTGACAGGTGATGTCTGTATCTAAAAGGTGATTGGCTCTTTTACCTATAAAGCGGGACTTCCTTTCTACATCCTTCTTATTTTGTTTTTGGAGATTCGCATTCTTCGTGCATATCGCCACCTACTGGACAGAGGTGGTAAAAGGTGGAAATTTAAAGTTGAAAAAAAGAACGATTTAAATATTGATCTGTGTCTCACCCACATTTATCATATCTCTTCTGAAGACATGGATTAAACCACTGAATTCTTATGGATTACTTTTATGCTACCTTTATGTGCTTTTTGGAGTTTCAAAGTTTTTCTTCACCATTCACTTACATTGTATGGAACTATAGAGCTGAAATATTCTTCTAAAAATCTTAATTTGTGTTCTGCAGAAGAAAGAAAGTCATACTCATCTGGGATGGCATGAGGGAGAGTAAATGATGAGAGAATTTTCATTTTTGGGTGAACTATTCCTTTAAATATCAAAGGAAAGTCTTTTACCTGTATAGACCTTTTTCACACTCCGGGTTTTGGAAAGTGGAAGTAAACGTTTGCAGGGTAAACTTCGACAGCGGTGAATGGGAGACCACAGCAAATATTATTTTCACTTACCAATTTGCTCCAAGACCAAAAGTAAAAAATCCACTATTACATTTGAATGAATTTTCTAGAAGAGGAAAAAAAATAAATAAATAGAGTGGTGTATTAAGCAAGTCAGATGGGAGAAGGTGCCAAATTTACAGTCACTCTCTCAGCAGTCAAAACCCTTTCACAGCTGTGGTAATTCATTTTGAACTAATTCCAGGGTAAAATAACAATAAGCATAATGTTATAAACCTGCAATCAATATTTAAAAAATGTATAATATAAAAGAATGTGCAAGATTTACGCTGCTAAATAAGGCAGAAATGTGTCATCACAGACTGTGAAAAAGGTCTCTTTTTTTTTATTTTTATTTTCTCCCCAATTTGGAATGCCCAATTCCCAATGCACTCTTAAGTCCTCGTGGTGGCATAGTGACTCGCCTCAATCCGGGTGGCAGAGGATGAATCTCAGTTATCTCCATGTCTGAGATGTCAATCCGCGCATCTTATCATGTGGCTTGTTGAGCGCGTTACCGCAGAGACGTAGCGCGTGTGGAGGCTTCACGTTATTCTACGTGGCATCCATGCACAACTCACCACATGCCCCACGAGAGCGAGAACCACACATTATAGTGACCACGAGGTTACCCCATGTGACTCTACCCTCCCTAGCAACAGGGCCAATTTGGTTACTAAGGAGACCTGGCTGGAGTCACTCAGCACACCCTGGATTTGAACTTGCAACTCCAGGGGTGGTAGTCAGCGTCAATACTCATTGAGCTACCCAGGCCCCCTGAAAAAGGTGTATTGAAGACACAAGGAAATTCTAGGCACGAACAACAAACTTACTGCTTTAAAGGGTTTAATATGCTTGCTGGTGTTAAAACTGCAGAAATTAGGCTGTAGGTTACATCTTGGCGGAAGAAACACAGCAGCAGTTTTGGTTCTGCTTTGGACGCATACAAGGCTGTGTGTGTAGGTGTGTTGGGTATATATATTTGATGTGAATGGAAAAGGAGCAGCAGTCATGAGATAGTGCGCTGTAGATTTACCAGACCAGCTAATCACAGAATTTGTAACCCATTGTGTATGTGTTTTTGTTAAATTGTCTGTTTTGTCTCTAAAGGGAAGAGTGACTGCTGAGTTCCCGTCATGCCTTTGGTGACGCGAAACATCGAACCGCGGCACCTTTGTCGCCAGACGCTGCCAAATACTATCAAAAGTGAGCTGGAGTGTGTGACCAACATCACACTTGCCAACATCATTCGTCAGCTTGGCTCACTTAGTAAGTGTTTGTGTAGTGGGCCGGGGTGTATACTGAAGACAATCCAGTTGTGTGGGACTGCTTTTAACCCTTTATTTAATCATAGGTAAGTATGCAGAGGATGTGTTCGGCGAGTTGTTTGTTCAGGCCAGCTCGTTTGCAGAACGGGTAAACACGCTAGGAGAGAGAGTGGACAAGCTGCAGGTCAAAGTCACCCAGCTGGACCCTAAAGAAGAAGAGGGTAAGAGACAAATTGTGTTATACTGGTGATATGATATGTAAGGGTGGGGCATTTGAGTCATCTGTTAACCATTTGGATTTAAGAAAATCCTTTTTTGACCTCATTGGTTAGTGTTGTATTAGTTTTGATTCCAGCAAGGTACAATGTTGTTATTGTATTATCTTTTCACATCTGATTCTGATATTCCCTTTTTTCATTCAAGTTTAAAAGGGCGATAATTACAGTGGGATCTTAGTTTGGGGTGCTTCAAAAGAGGTTTTAGAGCATTGATGCAAAATGTGAACAGCCAGATATTTACTCTGTTTCTCCTATTTGCTTTCTTTATGTAGTCTCTCTTCAGGCAATCACCTCCCGCAAAGCATTCCACTCTAACTTTATCCAGGATCAGCAGCTTTTCATTAGGGAATCACTACCACTGCCTATCCACGAGACCTATTTGACCTGCAACGAGCCACCCCCCCTCAACAATCTTAGCATTTACAGGTATACACATAAACCCAACAAATCTTACCATTAGGATGTCAGTTTTGGTTCTTTAGCAGTTATTCCAAATGTAAATAAGTTGGTAACACATTACAATAAGATTCCATTCGTTATCATTAATTAATGCATTAGGTATCATGAAAAAACAATAACAATATATATTTTTTACAGCATTTATTATCTTTGTTAGCTAATAAAAATACAGTTGTTCATTGTTTGTTCATGTTAGTTTATAGTGCATTAACTAATGTTAACAAACACAGATGTTGAAATTAACATTAATAAGATTAACAAATGCTGTAAAAGTATTGTTCACTGTTAGTTCATGTTAAATTACGTTGTTAACAAATGGAACCTTATTGTAAAGTGTTACCAATAAGTCTTACAGCAAATAATTGGCAGAGGTGGGTAGTGTAGCCAAAAACATTACTCAAGGAAAAGTACAATTACTTAAAAAAAATAATTACTCAAGTAGAAGTAAAAGTACTCATGTTAATAATTACTTTAGTAAGAATAAGAAAGTATCCAATTGAAAGAATACTCAAGTAGTGAGTAACTAGTTACTTCCTCATATAATATAATAGATGTTTACTCCCCAATATTCCATAACATGATACACATTTAACATGCTACATAATAATAATTATTATTATTATTATATTGGAAATTCTGTTATCATTCACCATGTTGTTCATGTTGCACCATATGACTTTCTTCCATGCACCACAATCAAGGAGATGTTAGACAGAATGTTAGCTTTAGTCACCATTTACTTTCACTGTGTGTTTTTTATTTTCCTCAATATTTTAAAAGGGAATGGTGACTGAGACTGTCAGTCTCTAACATTCTGTCTAACATCTTTCGGGTTCCACAAAATACAGGTATTCACACAGGTATGGAACAACATGAAGGTGGGAAAATAATGACAGAATATTAACTATAACTAAACTAAACTATCACTTTAAGGACGCTTGTCAGATTTAGGCGAATCTGTCATTTTGAAGAAAAGTTTGGAAAACTTTCTAGTAATTATTTCGGTGAAAAAACTTAAATAAATGTTCCACAGGCCGAATTATATATAATGCTGAATAAAACAAAGCAAAATCATGCTTTATTAATGCCTACTGTTGCTACTTCACAGATTTTTAAAGTTCTACATGGATTCTTATTTCAGGGTAGTTGCAGTATTTAGTCGAAATTATTTAGATCATTAGTTCTGTACACTAAGGGTAAAGTGCACCTTATCTCAGTGTTTGGAAGTGTGTTAGGCTTATTTAAGGAGGACGAATCTCAGTTGCCTCCACATCTGAGACCACCAATCCACACATCTTTTCACGTGGCTTGTTGAGCGTGTTACCACGGAGACATAGCGTGTGTGAAGGCCTCACACTACTATCTGTGGCATCCACACACAACTCGCCATGCAACCCACTGAGAGCGAGAACCACATTATAGTGACTACAAGGAGGTTACCCCATGTGACTCTACCCTCCCTAGCAACCGGGCCAATTTGGTTACTTAGGAGACCTGGCTGGAGTCACTCAGCACACCCTGGATTCGAACTCACGACTCCAGGGGTGGTAGACAGCGTCAATACTCGCTGAGCTACCCAGGCCCCCGGGACCCCCTTCTTAAAAGAAAGCAACTATATATTTTCAAAGAGAATTTTTACTGAGAGAGAAAAATAATACTCGATTTTATAAATAAAATGTGTTGTTTGAAAAATGTAATAATTGACTTTTATACTGCACTAAAACAAAAACATTTTAATTAGCATATTATCTGGAAAAATGTACTTTGCATGATGTTGAAAGTGTATCTTTAATAAATAAAATAATTATGATTAATCTCATGATTTTCAGCCAGTCTTTAGAAAGAAAAATTAAATGGTAATAATGTCAGTAAAACTGTTCAGAAATAACATGTTAAACATATTTTATGAAAATGTCAACAATGATTAAAAAATAAAAAAATACATTTAGTACAATTTTATTTTTTCTGTGTACCCCAAGCACCCACTTGCGGCCTCTTGGGGGTCCTTGGACCCCAGTTTGAAAACCTTTGTATTAAAGTGTGTTCTCATTTCTGTTTTTCAGGGAGGATGGTAAGGAGGCTCTGAAGTTCTATACTGATCCTTCTTATTTCTTTGACCTTTGGAAAGAGAAAATGCTTCAAGATACCAAGGACATTATGAAAGAGAAACGCAAACATAAGGTGAGACATACGCACATTGTCGCACATACACAGTACCACTTTAAAATGCCCTCCGGAATACATTGTCCTCTTTATCATGTCTGTGTTTAAAAAAAAAAAAATTTTTATGTCTTTGTTTACTGAGAGCAGAAGAAGAAAGATGACAACACTGACCGAAGGAACTTAAACCCTCGTAAGATCAAAACTCGTAAAGAAGAATGGGAACGCCGAAAAATGGGAGAGGAGTTTGTTGTCCCCAAAAATGATGGCATAGGGTAATAAATACATAATTCGAAGTAACTGTATGAGGATAATTCGCTGTTTTGGTTTCTAAATACAATTATTGCTATTTATGTTTTATATTAGTGTTTTTGTGTCATTGTGTCTCCCACAGCTCTTCAGAAGTGTTGAATGGCAGTATTGGTTCTGGTGATGATACAGGTTTGAATTACTCTGATGGATATTTGGACCAAAGCACTGGCTCCTACAGCTATGATCCTGGCTCTCCTCTCCCACCTCCGATGCAAGAAGACTTCCCACCACCACCACCTCCAGACATGCCGTGAGAATCTTTTCTTGATCTCTTAATAACCCATAATAAACCCAAAAATAAAAATTACCCTCATGTTGTTCCAAACCTGTACAGCTTTTTTTTCTTTCTTGGAACAGAAAAGGAGATGTTAGGCAGAATGTTAGTCACCATTCACTTTCATTGCAATTTTCCTTATAATGAAAGTGAATGGTGACTGAGGCTAACATTCTTCCTAACATCTTTTTTGTGTGTGTTCCATGGAAGAAAGATAGTTATACAGATTTGGAACAACATTAGATTGTATAAATTAAATTTTATTTCTGTGTGAGGCTGTGAGCTATTCCTTAGTAATGATGAATTTTTAAACAGATGAATGCTTGTTCTCTTGCAGGTATCTTGATGGACAGCCTGGTGCTGCGTTCCAGAAGCGTAGCAGTCTTTTAAGCCCTAGTCACCCTCCTCCTGCTCCACCAGCAATGGCTGCCTCTCCTCCAGGCCGACCAACTGTGGCCCCCCCTATGGCACCTCCTCCACCTCCACCTCCTGGTGGGATGGTCCCACCTCCACCTCCTCCAGGATATGATTCTCCCCCATCTCCTCCTCCTGCATTCTCCAACAATATTGCTTCTATCCCACCTCCACCACCCATGGAAGCCTGTAATCCAGCTCCTCCTCCTCCACCCATGTCAGGTGGACCACCTCCTCCTCCCCCTCCTCCTCCTCCCCCAGGCCCCCCTCCTCCCTCTGCTTCAGGCCCACCTTCCTCAGGAGGAGTTCCTGCCGCCCCCACACCCAAAGCCCAGCCTGCTCCAGCTGCTGATGGTCATAGTGACCTTCTTGCAGCTATCCGTCAAGGTGAGATAATCACCACCTATACACTCTTATGACAATTTTCCACTTCACGTTACGGTTCGACTCAACTCAACATTTCCACTGCAGTTTAGTGCAGCCCTAAATGTGGGTGGGATTATAGGCTGATCGTCATAGTTGCGCCGCCTCTACTGCCGCGACATCATCTTAAACACGACACAAACACACAACAAAGGAGCAATGGAGGTTATAACTAAATAAAGTGAAGCTTTCAAGCAGAATATAGAGTTAACGTAACAAAATGTACCATCCTCCATAATGGACTCCATAAACGCCGAGTCCAGGGCACTCTGCCTCCCATCACTCGCCGGTCTATTGCCATAGATAGCGTCCATTTAGTCGATCCACTTCCACTTTCTTCTGTTTGAACCACTCCGGCTGTTGTGGTTCTTGATTGTTCTGTAGTCACTTAAGTTTTTTTTTTTTACTTTTTCTTACACTGTTGGTAGGTCCGGTGGTAACCGTGTGCGGCCAACAGCTGCTAAGATAATTCCTGAAAGACTTTTTCGTTTCGGCGTAGCCCCATCCAGCTCTCGTTGGATCCTCTCCTCGGCTACTAACGAGAGGAACGTCTGCACCTCGTTTATTGACCACGGCGTGGTTTTGTGCACAGCCATTTCTTTTTACAATTCGAAAGTCACGTGAACAAATGATACTGCTATCACTGTTGCTAACTTTAAAACTAGCGGGTTGATGTCCCGTGTCGCAAATCCAGTGACGCTGGTAGTGATGTCACATTTAGTATCGGCTCGGCTCACTTGGAACCTCGACCAAGGTGGTGCTAAAAAAAAGTACCAGGTACTATCCACAGTGGAAAACCCCCAAAAAGCAAGCGGAGTCGAGCCGTACCGTGCAGTGGAAAAGCCCCATTAGATGGGTCACCGTGACCTATATAGCTGTCTTTCTGTTATCATCAAGGTAACATAATTCCCACCTAAACATCCTTCGATGGCTCACTGTGACCACTGTTAATGGCCCATGTCACCATTAGGGCTGGTTAAAAATATAGATTTTCTGATACAACCCGATCTGCATTTGAACAATTTCGATATCAATTCTTAAGTACCAAGATCGATCTTTTACTCAATGCGCAACCCTCTACAATGTAAGTAATTCATTTGCATATGCCACCAAATTTCGTGCTTCACAACTAAAAATGTCTGTGATTGGCCACTGGAGGATACATTTTTAGATTTCACTCGCCAGTGATTGAGTAGTATACTACAGCACAGAGATCCTTTCACTGTGTGTTGAGAGTAAAAGCCAAAAACAAGATCCACGCAATCTGTTTGTCTCTGAATAATGCCTCTTTAATATTCTTTCTGTTCTTAACAGTCAGTGATCAAAGAGAATAAAAAATAAACATTTAATTCTTATCACACATAGCACAGATGCAGTAAAGAAGCCATTAACAGGGTTCCCACTCATCCTGGAAAACCTGGAATTTTGCAATGCAGTTTTCCACTCATGGAAAAGTCAAGGAAAATGTAAATAAAATAATTAATTGTCCTGGAAAATATTTTAGTTTAATAGAACTGTTTGAATTTGTTGCTAACAAGGCTTTTGTTACATTTACAAAAACATGTTTTTTCAAACAATCGAGACTCTGAATAGGAGTCAAATACACATTCGTATCGCGTTGTCACTGCCGGCGGCGGCGCATTGTAAAACAACATCAAAGTTTACTGTCATGAACGAATCCCTGTCACATACGTTCTCATCTGCTGTCATCTCTGCTTTGCTCCGACGAAACAGTTTAAGTATTGATGTAGTACAAAATAAGATTTTTCCCATTCCAACATTGCTGTTGTGTTAACCACAAAAGCATTATAAGTGAGTTATAAGAGTTATAAACTTTATACAGCGATGACGGTCGGACCACTGATGTTTTTTAAACAAATTTACACTCTGAGTTGGTAGTGTGTGGTGATTCGGCCTTCACAACTCGGGATGTGAATTAATTTTCAATAATTCAATGATCAGAGTCTGCTTATAACTCAGTTACCACGGAGAGAATCACAGAGTCTAGTTATAAAAATGGCATTAGATATAAAATGCAGAATGTCAAGAAATATTAAATATTTGGATGAAAATGAATGATTAAATGCACAACTAATCAAATTAAAATTGCGATATGTCCGAGTGTGCTAAAGTCTGTGTTTTAAATAAATAAAAATACTGTATAATCTTTGATAAATGTGCGAAGTCAGCCGCTCATACACTGAAAACACCTCATCACGATCATCACGCACGCTCTTGTGTGTGTGGGATAACAGTGAGCAGAGCACACTGAAGTGTGCAGCACATACAGACTATGTATTTATTTAATTAAATCACAGCTTTAAGGGGATAAATAATCACACTGGACCATGTATCGAACTGCTTATCTGGAGGTGAGAAACTACCGTTAAAAACACACAGATACATATACGTATACTGTATATATATGATTTTTACCAAATCGATGAAAAAGTAATGATAAAATAAAATTGATAAGATTTATATTTTCATAATGATTGTAGTTACAAGGTCCCCAGTACAATTAACAGCATTAGCTGAGAGAGATTTTCTTTATGTAAGCAAAATGGACATTATAACTGAAATACAGTATACCCATATGAATTGGAATCTAATCAAATTGAATTCAGAGCTTGTGAAGCAGAATCGAATCAGTTAATCTGTATCAATACCCAGCCCTAGTTACCATTAATGACCTTTAAAATATTTATTCCGTTGGTGTGTTTTGATCATATCACAGCAATATGATGTGAATTTTGTACTTCTGATGTGAATTTTGTACTTCTGTGTCATCTAAGACAAAACATGGACAGATATACCTCACGCATGTTTTCGTTGGCTGGTCTTGGTCAGAAATGACACCCACAAGCATCATGGCAATGACGACATTTAACACTTAATGTTTATAATAGATGTACACATATTGTCTTGCTTTAATCTTGTGAGAAAAAAGCTAAATTTATGAGACTAATGGGCATACATATTCTTCGATATCTTTGTTTTCAAAACAAGCATTGAGCTCCAGTAACATGAATTGCACTTAAAACTACACATTTTGTGAAAACTGCGTCATGACAGACATCGTGTCTCTTAGATTATGATCTGTCCTCTCACAGATGGTTTGGCTCAGGTATGCTCCGATTCAGAGAACACAGTGAGATATTGCAGTAACTACAAAATCCACACAAAAACCAACTAACTTTTTAAGCAAATTTTCAGTTACTGTATTTTGCCTTTGTAGGGCAGAATGGTTTTAAGTTATCTGCACCTGCTGAAATTGTGTGTATGTGTTTAGGATTTAACCTGCGTAAAGTGGAGGAACAGAGAGAGCAAGAGAAGAGAGATCACATGGGCAACGACGTTGCAGCCATCCTGTCCCGTCGCATTGCTGTGGAGTGCAGCGACTCCGAGGATGATTCATCCGAGTTTGATGATGATGAGTGGTCTGACTAAAGCCTGACTAAACCTGTTACGACAATAAGATCATTCCTTTTAAACATCACACTTCTCCAATTACCCGTTAACCTTCAGTGAGGCCAAAAGCAAAGTAACGAGGAGAGGGCCAAAGATTGTGTGCGTGTCCAGAGTCCGTTCTAAATGAGAACGTGAATTATTTAGTTGATTAGCCTTCTCCTGTTTCAGAGTGCCTGTACCTCTGTATAATGTGGCCAAAGGTAAACTGAGACCGTGTGTGCACTTGTGTGTATGTGCTTCCATAATTCTCCTCGTTGAGTATCGTGTACCTGTATCTGTCAAAATCCCACTTGGATTAACATTATTCTGTATTAACTAATCACATAAAGCCTGGCTTACAACTAGGAGAAGACACAGACTCTATATTGCAGATATTTAAACAAATAAGATGCTCTGTGTCTAAACAAGCAGCTTTGCATCTTGCAGATCTTGCAGGATGATATAACTTGTTGTCTTGGCAGTATTTCCTTCAAATTTCAGCACATATTAACAGGTTAAGAAACACGAATACCCCATGATCTAAAGCCTTTAAGCTTTGTAAATGTTTCTAAACTGCTTTTTTACTGTCTTTGTCATCGCATCAATTTGCTGCCCTCATGTCTGACTGAATGACATTTGTGTCAGCCACACGGTCCTATGTTTAGTTTTCATTATTTAATCTTGTGCTCCAAAGTGCCTACTTCAACCACAATTCAAGTGCCTGTTGTTGTTTTAATGTCAAACGTTTTAGAAATTATGCAAGATTTAGAAATCAAAGAAAAGTTAGATTTTTTTTATTTTTATTTTTTTTTTATCTGATGTATGTGGGTAATAATACCAAGATTTTTCTATCAGCAATTTACCGAAATAAAGATATTAAATTTATGTTTGTGTCCTGTTGTTTTATAAGTTTCACAGCTATTTCATAAGTGTGCTGCACACATAACTGGACAAAATGTTCCCTGCTTTTTGCATGTTTGAGCTTGCATGTGCATGGGCTTTTAGAGACTTCAGATGCAGCATGTCATTTATAATGTTTCAGGTAAATAACTGAATCCACATAGGTGGTCTTTAGCATTATGTTTTGAGCGTTTCCAGAAAATGTTTAACAGGAAATTTAATGCTGTGAGCCAGTCTGTAATATAAATTGGATGTCAATTTGTATTTTAGTTTTAAACTAAGCAATCAGCTTTATAATTTACATATACTTATCATATCTGAATTGAATGGGAATGATTAAGTGTCCTCGTTACTGTCAGCCATGTAGCTTTGCTGTTAGTAAATAACTTGGGCACAAAAGATAATTTAAGACTATTTAATATTGGTTAACACCAAGCCATTCAGTAATTTTATATTCATGGCCCATAAAATAATATTTCAATTAAATCTGAATTAAAGGAAAAGTTCACCTAAAAATTATAAATCTCTCATCAACACCTTTATGTCATCACAAACTCGTATGACTCTTTCTTCCTCTGAACACAAACTAAGATATTTTAATGGCGATATGATCTCCATTAAATGATGACCAAAATTTCAAGCTCCAAAAATGACATAAATGCATCATGAAAGTAATCCATAAGACTCATGGTTAAATCCATGTCTTCTGAAGCAATCAAATCGTTTTTGGGTGAGAACTGACCAAAATATAACTTGTTTCGCTATAAATCTTTTTTTTTTTTTTTTTTGTTATTAAAAGTTTTTATTGATTCCATATAACATATTAAAAAAAAACTTATATATATATATATATATATATATAAACAGAATATTTGGAATCATATTATATTATTTACAACCCTTCCTCCCACACCTTAACCACCCCACCCCACCACCCAACACAAACAGATACCCCAGTGGTCAGATACAATTGACAAAGACACACAAACAAACAATAAAACAGAAGAACATATTTAGAAATACATTTAAAAAAAGTATATGTGCAAAAACAAAAAGGTTACAACATACACATTTAAAACAACACGTCTCCCTCCACTGTCCCTCGCCGAGAGCCCTCCAAAAAGGCCAAATAGCTGCCCCACCCCCTTATGAACATATCCATGTTGCCTAGCCTTCTATATGACAACTCTTCCCAAGCTGCCACCCTGCCCATCACCTCGCACCACTCAAGAAACGAGGGGGCTCCAGCTGACTTCCATCCTCTAAGGATAACCTGTCTGCCCACCATAACACTGGCCAGGATCCAATTCTTCATGTACTTATCTCCTACATCAATGACCGCCCCGTCACCCAAAATACAGAGCCTGGGGCAAAAGGAGATCCGAGTACCCAACACGCCGGCCATAAAATTCTGGACCCTCAACCAGAACTCCTGTATCTTACGACACCTCCAAAAAAACATGGCCGGTGTCTCCATCTTCTAAATGGCATCGCCAGCATGTGGGTGTGTCCTTAAGACCAAGTCTATACAATTTAGAAGGGGTACAACAAAATCTATGTAGAATCTTAAATTGCATAAGGCGCACCCTTGCATCTCTAGATGCAGACTTGATGTTTTTAAGAATCCTAGCCCACACTCCCTCCTCCAAATACAAATTTAAATCTTCCTCCCATAATCTTTTGAGGGAATTTAAAGCTCCGTCCCCCAGACTCTGAATTAGCAGGGAGTAATACACTGATGCTTCATGACCTTTTCCAAAAGCTGTAATCACCACTCCCAGAGTATCTGCCACACTAGGGGGGTGCGTGCCACTCCCAAAAACAGTGCAGAGTAGGTGCTGCAGCTATAAATACTTATAAAATTGAGATCTGGGAATCCCAAAATTTTGAACCAAATTTTCAAAAGGTCTAAATACTCCACTCTCATATAGGTCACCGAGTGTATTAACCCCCCTCTCAATCCAATCTGACCAACAGAAAGGGGACTTATTAATGCATAGTTTAGGGTTCTGCCATATGCTCGAGGTTACGTTTAAATAAATATCCGAATTAAACACTCTGGACACTTTTGTCCATATCAAGTGTAAATGCAAAATAACGGGGTGTGACTTAACTTCGATTAATTTGATCGAAAGGCTTTGCAGAGGCGAGATTGGGGCAAGAACTTCTTTTTCGATACAAAACCAGGGAGGGGCTCTCTCAGGTGGAAGTGACCAATGAGCTAAATGTCTGAGACCGAATGCATAATAATAAAACAAAATCTTGGGTAGGCCTAACCCACCTTTGTCAATCGGCCTATGTAACTTATTGAAATTTAACCTGGCATGCTTACCATTCCAAATGAAGGACTTCGCTATGCTATCAAATTGCTTGAAATAAGAGAGGGGGACATCTATTGGGAGAGACTGTAACAGGTAGTTGAATTTTGGAATACAATTCATTTTAAGAACATTAACCTTCCCAATCATCGATAAGTGTAATGAAACCCACCTGTCCACATAATTCGAAAACCTTTTTATTAAGGGATCAAAATTAACTTTGACTAAATCAGACAAATTTGCTGGGAATAAAATTCCCAAATACTTAATGCCCTGTTTGGGCCACTGGAAGGCACCCGGCTGGAAGGCCGTTACTGGACAGTACACTGTCAAATCCAAAGCTTTGGATTTAGACCAATTGACTTTGTATCCTGAGAACTTGGAAAAGGAATTAATAATTCTGTGGAGGCAAAGCATAGATCTAGTGGGGTTGGAGACGAATAATAAAATATCATCTGCATAAAGCAGAAGCTTATGCGCCACGCCTCCCGCCGTCACCCCAGGAAAATCATCCTCCTTTCTTATTGCTGCTGCTAATGGTTCCAGGGCAAGACAGAACAATAATTGGGAAAGAGGACAACCCTGCCGTGTGCCCCTATTCAGAGTAAAATAATCTGAAATTAATCCATTTGTTTGTACCGCCGCTACCGGGTGTTTATAAAGTAACTTAATCCAACCAATAAATGTACTCCCGAACCCATACATTTCCAAAATCTTAAAAAGAGAATCCCATTCTACCATATCAAATGCCTTTTCGGCGTCAAGTGAGATGGCAGCGACCGGAGACTGATCATTCGCTACTGACCACATGATATTGATGAGACGCCTGATGTTATCAGAAGAGCTACGGCCCCGAATAAACCCCACCTGATCTATATGTATAAGAGATGTCATAACCTTACTTAATCGGTTAGCCAGAATTTTTGACAATATTTTTTACATCTAATTGGATCAGGGAAATTGGGCGGTAACTTTTACGCTCACTTGGATCTTTGTCCTTTTTAAGAATCAGACTGATCCGGGCTTGTGTCATGGTTGGAGGAAGCTTTCCATTCTTTAATGATTCAGTATAAACTTCTAAGAAAAATGGAGCCAGTTCTGTAGCATAGGATCTAAAAAATTTTGCGGCAAAAGCATCTAGCCCCGGAGCCTTGCCAGTAGGTAGGGACTTAATTACCTCGTCAAGCTCCTCCAAGGTTATCTCAGAATCAAGAGAGTTTTTTTGCTCAATCGTCAGTTTAGGAAGATCTAATGGTTCCACAAAGTTTCTAATATCTTCATCAGTAGACGAAGACGAGGAACTATAGAGATCAAGGTAGAATTCTTTAAAAGCATTATTAATATCAATGGCCAAGGTAAAAATTTCACCATCAGAAGATTTCTCTGAGGGCATGATAGAAAGAGACTCTCTCTGCTTTATATATCTAGCCAAAAGCTTCCCTACCTTGTCACCCGACTCAAAGTATGACTGTCTTGCCCTGAATAACCAAAACTCCACTTTCCGCGACAAAATAGTATTATATCTATATTTCAATCGGGTCAATTCTCTGAGGCCATCAGATGACATACAGCACTTCAGCTCTGCCTCTGCACTTTTAATATTTTCTTCCAACTCCACGAGTTCTCGTGCTTTGGATTTTTTAATGAATGAGGCATACTGTATGATCCGACCCCTAAGAACCGCCTTAAGTGCCTCCAAAACCACGCCCACAGAGGATACTGAGGACCAGCTGGTCTCCATATAAACACTGATTTCAGTCTTTAGCATTTGTTGGAAATCAGGATTTTGCAAAAGGGACACATTAAGGCGCCAACTATATGATTTCTTTTTCTCTGTATATGGCAACACCTCTAAACTCACCAGGGCATGATCTGAGACTAAGATATTTCCAATTGAGCAATCAACAACAGATGAAATGAGGTATTTGGATATAAAAAAAAGATCTATTCTAGAATAAATCTTATGGACTGATGAAAAAAATGTATAGTCCCTACCAGATGGGTTCAAAAGTCTCCAAATATCCGTAAAACCAAGATTTTTACACATCCTGTGAAGCGTCAATGTTGCTTTAGGGGGTTTACACACTTTTGCTTCACTGTGATCAAGGACTGAGTCCATCAAAAGATTAAAGTCTCCTCCCAATATTATATCATGAGGGATGCCAGCGGTTTGCAGTATCCCTTCAAGATCTATAAAAAAGCCCTGATCATCAGCGTTAGGTGTGTAAATATTAGCCAAAATCAACCTTTGCCCTTGAATTTCAGCTAAAACAATAATGACTCTTCCTAATTTATCTTTAACCTGTTTGATACATTTGAATTGTAGATGTTTATTTACCAATATAATGACTCCCTTGCTCTTACTTGAGCCAGCACTAAAAAAAACATGTCCACCCCATATCTTCCCAAATTTTTAAGCTTCCTGCGGAGAGATGTGTTTCTTGAAGAAACACTATATCATATTTCTTACGTTTAAGAAAAGTAATAACCTTCCTTCTTTTTATGGGGTGCCCCAACCCATTTACATTCCATGTGGAGAGAGGTAGTACACTCATATTAACATTTGACATTTTGATATAGTAGAAAAAATAAATTGTGTGTCAAAAACAAAATTATATAGACCACATTCCCCATTAGTGAAACAATCAAACCCCGTACTTCCCCCCGAACAAGACAAACAGAAAAAAGAAAAACATGTGCATTAACCCCGAGCACAAAAGTGCCAACTGGCGACAATCCCTCTAAACTCAAAAGGTCAATGAACGCCCACGAGCCTCCACGACAACTTTGCCATCGGATTGCTCAAACCCCAGCAAATAGGAAGAATAAACACAAAGGACGTGTAGATTCATTCACAGAACTGTCTCAAAGGTGTGATCTTCCACAAAACAAATTCCAGCTGATATAAAACCATTCAGATTCCTCGGACAGACAAACGAATGTTCAGTGAGCCAGCTGTTATGAGTTCAGCGGATGACGTAATCATTCCTATGTCTTGTAAAAAAATTCAACAAAACAAACTCAAGCCAGCAGGAGGAGTAAGCACGAAGAACGAACAGATTAATCCACAGCTGTTCCAAAGGAGTGTTATTCAATAGAACAAGCTCCAGCCACTAGGCGGAACCAATACAAAAGGAAACAAAACTGGCATCCCGGTTCCCCGGATGGTGGAGTCAATTCACTCGGAGGCCGCATAAACATATGTACCATGACTTACACAATCCGTCAACTTTATAAAAGACATCCTTTGTGTGAGCATGTAGATATTTTGCGGTCATCCGTAGTGTCCACTCTCAAACTGGTCGGGAACTTCAATGCAAAAAGTAATCTTCCGTCAATGCAAAAGTTTCTTTAAGGAAAAGTGTTATACACAAAACAAGCTCCAGCCGCTCGGCGGAGCCAACGCAGTTTACTCGCCCATTGATTCAATAAAAGACATTGCCTGATTGGGACATGTAAATACTTTGCGACTGTCCTTTGTTTCTATTCTCAGTTTGGCCGGAAACATCAGAGCAAAAGTGATCTTTCGCTAATGTAAGAGTTTCTTACATTCTTTGAATCGATCGCATTTCTCTCTTGTCGAACTCACAAAGTCCGGGAACAAGAAAATAATATGGTTCTTCCAAGAAAGCTTCCCTTTGCTCCTCGCCTGGCCAACACCAGATCTTTATCAGATGATCTCAGAAATCTGGCCAGAATCGATCGGGGCCTATCTCCCTCAGCAAATCTGTGAGCTGGGACTCTGTGAGCTCACTCGATTTCCAGCTTGTGGCCTGTTATGTCGAGCAGACTCAGGAAAAGCTCGTCTAGGAATTTCACCATATCTCTGCCCTCCTCATGCTCAGGAATTTCAACAATTCTAACATTATTCCTGCGGCTTCTATTCTCAAGATCTTCAAGCTTTTCAAGGAGATGTTCCAAATCAACTCTGGTCGTGGGCAGATTAGCGGTTAATTCCCTCTCCGAAGATCCCAGACAATCGATTCGTCTCTCAACACCAGTCACTCTTGTAACTATCTCAGAGAATTTTATTTCCATCGCCATAATCGATCGACGTATTACAGCGAGATCCTCCAAGTCAGCAAGAACCTTCGTCAACATCACCGACATGTTGGACAACTGATGCTGGATCTCCTCTCCCGCCGCGCCATCCAAATCGAGTCCCCGGTCTGTAGGCCTGTCGGGGCTTTCATCCTGAACACGTAAGTGTCTTTTAATGTCTCCAGAGCTTGAGGATTTTGACTTCTTTGCCATGTTTTGTGTCAAAGAGCAAATGTGTAACTGGGTGTATCATATTTCACCAGAATATTACATGAAAATAATTACAAATTTAGCAAAGTGCGCAAAGTGAAAATAATTACAAATTTAGCAAAGCTCGACGCTCACACGTCTGCTTCTTGCATGGCGTCACATGACCTTGTTTCGCTATAAATCTTGTTATAAGCAGTTTCCTAGACGATCATGATTTTAAGCTGTTAATGCCATCTAGCACTCTCTGCATGTGTCAAACACTAGAAAGTGTAATCAAGCCTGAAATCATGATCTTGCCTAGAAATTGCAATGGCAAGATGTACTGTGGAAAAAGATGTTATATTTTGGTCTGTTTTCACTTAAAACTGATTGGATCGCTACAGAAGGCATGGATTAAACCTCTGGAGTCTTATGGATTACCTTTATAATGCCTTTATGTACATTTTTGGAACTAGACATTTTGGTCACCATTCACTTGCATTGTATGGGCAACTAGACAGCATATCTCAATTAAAATATCTTCAATTGTGTTCTGCGGAAGAAAGAAAGTCATACACATCTAGAATGGCATGAGGGTGAGTGAATGATGAGAGAATTGTCATTTTTTGGTGAGCTATCCCTTTTAGTTAAAACAACACTTTCTCACTTTTGTTATATTGAAAATGTATGCCGAAAAAACAACAACAACAACAGGATACGTACAAAAGTTAAAATTTATTCATTACAAACATTTTCCATAAAACTCATTTCAACATGAATACATTCACTCGTACATTTTGTGCAACATTAACACATTATATGTGCAAACAAGACATTTGTAAAGTATAAAAACAGACAGCAAATAATTTAATCTTTAAATATGTGAATAGGATTCTAGTACAAAGAAAATTCAGACACATTTCATCTCAAAAGTCAAGTCATTGTAAAGTGCAAATTATTTTAATACCATCAGTAAACTCTGAATTTCAGAGGACGTATACTTATGAGGCATAAATCTCAGACAATTACATCGGACAAAGGGGTGTCTGCTCTGCTTTACCCCCGTTAGTTGGCAAGTAGCTAAAAGGATTTGTAATATGAAAAAAAGGTTTCTCTGTTCTCAGTATAGTGTAAAAAAGAGATAGACAGTTACATAAATCATTTTTAGAAATACACAAAATGTTGCAGAAGAGATTGATTATAGATCTAAAAGCTGACCGTGGCTTTTTTAACACCAGTCAGACCCTTGATATGGCAACTGGCACAGTGATATATTACCATATGATATGACCATATTACTATCTTGTATGGCACCACATGCTCTTTAATGAGCTTAAAGAAGACTATGTTTAGACATCACTAGGGGTGTGTGTGTGTTTGTTGGTCGTGTTTGGTAGACAGCAGCAGCAGGCCTGTCGCAGCACTCTCTGTATGTGTGTGTTTCTGTAGGCATAGATCAGCGGGTTAAGCAGAGAGTTCCCTGTAACTGGAACCAGGGTTGCGTACGTATACAGAGCTGGGGACGATCCATCACCCAGGAGCCCATACAAGGCAAAGGGTATCCAGCAGCTGGCAAATGTGGCAAGGATGAGGGCAAGAGTGTGTACCCGACGACGCGTGTGTATGCGTGCAGATGGGAGTGTGTGTCTCTGGAGGGCAATTTGGTGTGAGTGACGAAGTACAACTCGGCAGATACGGGCATTCAGCTGCAGCATCAGAGCCAGGGTCAGCAGAAAGCCACCACACAGGGTCGCCAGGTGCACCCGGGTCAGAGGTCGAAGCACACTGCAGGATTCTCCATCATTCAAGCAGTTCCAGCCCAGGGCAGGTAGAGCACCCTGAAGTCCAGCAAGAGTCCAGCCAACAGCCAGCGCACAACGTGTTTGGGTGTGTGTACGGCGGGAACCGTAAGTCAGTGCACGATGCAGAGAGAGGAAGCGGTCCAATGTAATACCCAACAGAGAGAACACAGACGCACTGAGTGCGCTCACCAACAGACCCACACTTCCCAACTCCAGAGCTTCTGAATACACACACCGGCGAGACAAGAAGTGCAATAGGAGCCCTACTCCTGCTAGGAAGTCTGCCCAGGCCAAGCTTCCGATTAGCAGGAACATGGGTGCCCGTAGAGATGATGATGAGAAGATGGTGGCCACAATGATTGCATTTTCACAGCAAATCAGGGCACCTGATACGCACAGGGCTACATCCCATGGAGTCATCGCTGTGGCATCCAGGGCTTTAGGGGTCACATGGGAAGGCGAGAGCTCCAGCAGTTGGTCCATCGCCAAGATGACTTCTAAGCCCAGCTCAGAATTGTTCATGGAAAGAAACTACTGTGGAAAGAAAAAAATATTTTAGTCATGCAATCCACAGCAATGTGACAATCACATATTTTGTTCACTACTAGAGCTCATGCACTCCACCCTAAGGGCTGATTTAACAATGACATGCCGAGTAAAATTAAGTAACTTTCATTGGCTGTTCCATATATTTTTCAACCTGACCATCACAAGTACTTTAGGTGGAGATGCTGCCAAATTCAGTTGTCAGTCACCTTGCATGCATATATTGCAAATATGCAATATAAATCCTTGGAATAACTCGTTCCTACACCTTAAAATGCTAAAATATCTAGCAATTCTCATTTTCTTTATAAACGAACGATGTCTTAATAACGGGTTCTAGCTAATTATAGCACTTTAAATCTTTCCTCGTCTAGCATCTCAACTAGCTGCGCGCATTTCACGCGCTTTACGTAAGTGCTCGAGCCTGCGACACACAATCGGAAAAATAATTTCTAAAAAAATATAATTTGGGGGATATGCCTAGAAAGAGATAAAGCAAACTTACGGAAGCTCTAGTGGGTTGCAAAGGGACAATTCTTCACGGTACAGTGTACCATCCAACTGAAGTTCCCTTGGAGTGCGCGCTGAAATCTGAGCTCGAGCTAACGGATAACGGAGGTGCGTGCAAGTCCAGTTCTTCTGAAAATAATACGCGTGCTCTTCTTCCAAAGCGAGGTTCCTTCCTAGCTCCGCTGTTTTCTGTCTGTCGTCCTCTCGAGCGCTTCTGTATAATACTCAGCTGTGGTGGGCTGCGAGCTATACCCTCAATGATTCCCGTCTGACGTCAGTTACGATGATCAGGGGCGATTCTGCCCTGGTCAGCCAATCAGGAGACTCGCAGGAACACCATCCTCTGTCGTAATTTCATTCATAAAAATACCGCATTCTTTCACCCCGCCCACTGCGACGGCGGGAGAGAGGACAAAGTGTAATCCACTAGCCTAGTAAAATGAATCAAAAGAGACTATAGGCCTTGATAAACAGGATGAACTTTGGAAATCACAGCTATTAATGATGATATATCTTATTAACCACAATCATGATGATACAAAAGCAGGTCTGCGTTCTGCCCATGCGCGCGCTTGGGTGAGTGTGATTTATAGGGAACGCGAGAGTGAGTCACTGCTGTCCATGGTGCTGAAAAACACGCGTGAACGACCCTCGCGTCGTTGACGGTGACGTCTGTTCTGCCGCACTCACTGTGTCATCATTACTTTCACTTCTACCATAAAATCCCATCTGTTACCTTGTTTAGGTGACACACCTATTGTGCAATTCCCACGCAAAAAAATGAATAAAAATGCATGCACGCACGTCGGCCTAATTTGCCACTTGTTGATGATATACTGTATTATTAGAAGGACTGGAGACAGCCAGGGGTGATAAAGATGAAATAATTTCACTGCAGATGATGGAGGTTTTCGCGCGCTTCCCGGCAGATGAAGCACGTGGGCGTCGCAGAGCTCGCGTGGCCCTGCATTTGAATGAAGCAGGTGGGCGTGAGCTCTACATAACAGAGGGGAACTCTCCGGTTCTCTATAAAAGGATATGCGTTTCCGGTGGTCATCAGGGAGGTCCTATGGTCAGGGCGAGTATTTTTAAGTGTTTGTGCAGTGCCGACTCATAAAGCATAAAAACTGTTTTGCAGAGGTCTCTCTGTAAAAGCTTTATATAGATAAAAGAATACTTGACCTGAATCATTTCACGTGCCTCCACCAATCAAATATAGAGTCTCATTTATGAGGTATAATACCTTTGGTTTCGGGAGACTATGGCGCAGTGAGAGAATCTGTCGAAAATTACTTGCAGAATTAAGAGTAGCCTACAGACACCAGGGGGGAGGTGGGGTACTGCGGAATTTCTCCTTAGTTACCTAATATCATCAGATCTATAGAGCGCATGCGCGGCTTTTTCTCTCTGCACCTTGTCCTCCTTGCACTCTCTGATCACGTTGTTTGGCATTAGCTATTGATCTGTGCGTGTCGTGAGACGTTAAAAAAACAGTTTAAGGCATGCTAGTGTGGGTTAGGGGGATTGTAAGTGGGTTTTGATCGAATAGCAGGTAGCCTAAATGTAATTGCATGAACAAGTGCTGACCTGATTTCTGAAACTGAAATTGTGTGGGAATAATTGTTGTGTGACTACCATTCCTCCTACATAAGAATTCACTCTTGCACCTACACATAGACACATTCATTACATCATCGCCTCTTCTGCACTGTTTGTTATCTAGTTATTCATAAATCTAATTTTATTTGTAATATTTCATAATATTGTGGGACTGTAAGGATGCAAAGGTTTGGAGGGATAGAGAAATGGGAACATCTTACATAACCATGCCCAGCACTTTGCTATACCTACACAGTCATGTACCCTCACATTAAACTGAGTTTTATTCCAAAACCTCTGCTGGACCATCAGGAGAGAGAAACAATCAGAAAGAAGTTAAATAAAACAAAAATGGACAAGACATTAACAAGTTCATGCAGCCATACAGCAAAGGTATGGTCGATGTATATACTGTAGCCTATGTCCATCAACTTTTTTTTATTTTTTAAAAAATTTTTTTAGCAACATCCAGATTTTAAGTTCAGTTGTATGTGTATTTATGTATAAGGGAAATGTAGTTAATTAATATGAGATCATAAAAGCTGTATGCATTATAATTACAAAAGAAATAGCAAACTGCTGTTCAAAATAGTTTTATGAAGTAAAGCATGTCACACAGCATCACAGTGTCAACTTTCCAAAAGTATGTGGTGTGGAGTGATGTGTAACAAATTTCTGCTGTCTAGTTGTTAAAAGACAGAACATCTTCAGTGGTGTGAATATCAAGACATGGTCATTTGCCATTTGGTTGCCAGGTGACCTGTCTCATGTTACACACCTTCCAGTCTCACTGAATCAGAGTGCACGACATCAACCCACACACACACACACACACACACACACACACACACACACACACACACACATGTTGGTGCGGCTATCCTTATGGGGACTCTCCATAGACATAATGATTTTTATACTGTACGAACTATAAATTCTATCCCCTAACCCTACCCCTAAACCTAACCCTCACAAAAAAGCTTTCTGCATTTTTACATTTTCAAAAAACATTGTTTAGTATGTTTTTTAAGTGATTTGAATTATGGGAACACTAGAAATGTCCTCATAAACCACATTTATAGCATAATTACTTTGTAATTACCAGTTTGTAATATAAAAACAATATCCTCATAAACCATGCAAACTCGCCCACACACACACACACACACACACACACACACACACACACACACACACACACACACACACACATAACCACATACACCTCACAGTTCACAATGCCCTACTGTCTGGAGGACACAGCTTAGACATTTAGGACTTGATGTTAGCTTGACAGGCACGTGTGTGCGTTTATGATTCCTGCTCTTTAAATTTTTAGTTTTAGTTTTAGGCTTTTCTGAGGTAAGGCAAAGTCTATATTTCTATATATTCCTCTTTATATTCTTAAGTTATTGATTTGTGTGCCAAATTTTAAGTTCAGTTCTGCAATGTCATCAGGTACTTGTGTTTCACTTTTAATGTGACATTCAACCTGTTGGCATCTGGTTCTTGTGTCAGCTGTTAGTTGCTTTATTGGGGTCAGTGCTTCTCAGAGCAGGTCTTCTGCTAGACTGTTTGAGAGCTGTATACAACAGGACTCAATTCATTATAGTTTAAGTTAGAAAGTCACTTTATTGATAGAGATAGATAAGACATTGAAAATTCTAAATTCACAATTCTAAATCTTGTAGAATTCACAATTCTATCTTGTGCTCACAGTATGTTTGTTTGTAGGTGGAGTTATTGTCAATTTTTTTTTAAGATGAGGTGTGTACGGGCTGTGCTTTGTGGGATTGTGCTGCTAATGCATGTTATGATAACCAATTCACAAGCCTCAGGTAAGTGTCAATACAAAAATGAGTTTGTGTATGTGTGCTGAAGATCATAACCCTAAAACTATTATGTTTGGTTTACATTGAGCTCTTTTCTCTTCATTTCCATTGAGCTTTCTTTCGACCCCTGCAAAAGACTTTCAACCATGGCATCTGATTATCCATATCAGTTATGAACTTTTCTGTGCTTAAAATTTTAGCTCTTTAAAAATAAATATTGAGTAACAAGAATTGAACCATTTAAACCTAATCTCTGTATAAAATCTTATCTGTGGAGTAAATAGCAATACAATTTTAGAGTCACTGCCAAACTGAAGAAACCAAAGAAAATGGCATTTAAGCTATAGGCCCAAGTCCTTTGGTAGATCCAAAGTCCAATTTGTAAAGTCTGTTTGATTCCATTGTCTTTGATGCTTTGTGCTGCTTACTGACACTTAAATGTATTAACAGATGCTTCTATGGCAATTCATTGTGTAACTGATCAAATGTTTCCTCATTTTTTATTTCAGTGTGATTCAAAAGTGTTGTTTTGTGAGTTATGTGAGGTGCTAAAAATATAGGCTTCACTTCTTGTATCTATTTGGTCTATTGACAGACGATTCACCCAGTGGAGACTGTTCTCAGTTTGCTTCATGTGATAGCTGCATCAGTGGAGACCCAACCCTCAATCTCACACGATGTGTCTGGCAAAGTTGTAATAACGGTAAAAGAACACATGTACCATATGAGTTTAAATTTATTCTCCTGTGCAATATCACTGTTGTATTTCACACACACATACAGAGGATCCCACTGATGGACATGTGATCCTGACCATGGAGAGCGATCTCAGGAACAACCTGGTGAATTATTCAAACATAGGCACACGCATAGTTACGGCTGCTGTCTACACAGACATCAGTCTTAGTAAATAATTCAACATGATTATCTACCCTCCTGGAAATATATGTGGGAGAGAGAGAGAGAGAGAGAGAGAGAGAGAGAGAGAGAGAGAGAGTGAGAGAGAGAGAGATGTTCAGCAAGAAGTTACATCTTTTAGTCTGTTCATACTCTGTTGCCAAGGCAACCAACTCCGCAACAGTCTCTCTCTCTCTCTCTCTCTCTCGCTCTCTCTTTCTTAAAACCCATGAATTTAAGACAAAACTAGGCTTGTATGCACAGAATCTGTACCCCCACCCAGTTTTTCACACATTCATGCATGTACTGTATGCACACACACAGGATTACACGTGCACATGCCTGACACTGAATTTTAGTCTCTGTTTGAATTCCAGGGAATGACACAGGATGCATGTCTGACACTGGAGACTTTGGGGACTGTTCTGTCTTCAATGAGACTGGCATGTGCCAAAGTGAGCAAAATACTGATAAAAACATAATTAGACAACACTATCTCTCTAGCAAATGTGTATTTCCATATTTAGAGTGAGGTCGTTTATATGGAATTTGTTTGTTTATTGTAGCAGACAGTGGCAGCTCTGATGATGGTGGCAAAGGTGAGGGTTTTATTTTCACAGTTTCAGTTCGTCTATACAGATTTAGATTTAAAACTGAATATATTAGTGCATTTTAAAATGGTCTTTTCCAGGCCAGGAAAAGTCATGGAAATGAACAAAATAACTACATTTTATACATTTTTATTTATTTATTTATGCATTTATTTTTTAATCCCCTTTTCTCCCAATGTTGGAATGCCCAATTCCCACTACTTAGTAGGTCCTCGTGGTGGCACAGTTACTCACCTCAATCCGGGTGGCGGAGGACAAGTCTCAGTTGCCTCCGCTTCTGAGACCGTCAATCCGTGCATCTTATCACGTGGCTCGCTGTGCATGACACCGCGGAGACTCACAGCACATGGAGGCTCATGCTGAACTCTGCGATCCACGCACAAATTATCACTCGCCCCACTGAGAGCAAGAACCACTAATCACAACCACGAGGAGGTCACCGCATGTGACTACCCTCCCTAGCAACCGGGCAAATTTCGTTGCTTAGGAGACCTGACTAGAGTCACTCAGCACACCCTGGATTCGAACTCGCGACTACAAAGCATAAACAAAGCTGTTATAAATAAGATGTTTTAAATTAATTGTACACAGAAGTGAGCAACGGACAAATCTGTGATTGGTTACAATGCTTAACCACTGCAAAAACAAACATAATTGAAAATGAAATAGAACGCAAACACTTTTAATGATTATTTAATTGTCACAGCTGTAACTGTAATCTCGATTCAAATAATTGTGCAGCCCTTTTATCCAGTAATAATGAACAACTGGAAAGGTTGGTAAAGCCATGCAAATTCATTGGTCAAAATGTGTGGGAACTCAGAACCTTATTATTTTTCCTTACGTCTCTTTTTCATTCTCTTTCATTACACACACACAGATAACACAACCCCGGAGTTCTCTCAAGCATCATTTGACCTGTCCAGCTTCATTGGGGGAATCATCTTAGTGCTAGTATTGCAAGCAGGGGGATTTTTTGCCATGCGCTTCCTCAAAACCAAAGACAGCTCTTATGAAACTATGTGAGTATTACTCAAGAAAGCATTTATCAAGCTGATTCAAACTGTTCAATATTTAATGCAGTGCACTGGAACTAGTCCTGTACATTCAGAGGGATCAGCTGTGTTCTAAGAACTATTTTATCTTTTCTCTCTCAGTGACCAACCTCAGTGAAAACAGGGTCATGAATGAGACAGAAAATCACAGAACAAAAGAAAGAGAAATGGATTTTCAGAGGAATGGATGCAGCATTGATGAGTTAAAGACACTTTTTATTTTTTCGCTGGCCCTAAAATTGCATTAGCTTTTAAATGTTGGTAAAGCATCATTGAAATTCATTCCCTCCAGTTCTTGAATGACAAACACTATTTTGTGTGTGTGTGTGTGTGTACATGAGATAGAAATGTGACAAGAAAATAATATAGGCATATCATATGACATATGTTCACATTTAAATGTACGTTTCTGATTGTCTTTTGCGTTGTGTGTTCTTTTAGGTGATTTATCTCAGTTTTTGAATTTTTGGTTTGTTTCAGCTTCTGTTTATTAGTTTAATAAGACCAACTGCTGAAATATTCTTTTTAATATTTTGAATAGGTGCATGCCCTTTTAATTAAGTTTTATTAAACATTATGTTATGTTTTCTTGGTAGTTACCTGCATTCATGTAGCATTGAGTTTGTAATTTATTTTTGTTTATGAAGCAATAAAGGGATAAGACTCTCTGTGACACACTTCCTTCTGGGACGAATGCACCATTACTTCTGTAGGTGTCAGTAGAATGACATTTTTAAAGGGTTAGTTGCACCCCAAAATGAAATATATCATCATTTACTCACCCTCATTTTGTTTCAGACTCATGTGAGTTTTTCCTTCTACATTCTCATACATGCCTAAATTTACCAATTCATGCCAAATTTTCCAATTCATGTTAGTCATGTCATAGCATACTCCAAGGACAATTTAAGGGGTGCAATGTACTTTTTTATTTGTAATAGGCCTTTTTCACACTCCGCGTTTCTCGCTTCCGGGGGTGCCCCTCGCAGGGTAAACTTACTTCCGGTATCAACAACGGCCACTGAAAGATGACCGTGATCTGCTGAAATCAAAGTCTTTACACAACTCACATGTAGTAAGTTCGTCTATCCTCTAGGAAGTTACCACAACATTCTGAATGTGAAAATGTATTTTTCTGTTGTTGTTTTTTTCTTCATGTATAACTTGCACGTCAACTGAACGATTGAGTGGACACCTCCTATGTTTTAGCGTAGTGGGTGGAGTTTTCAGACGATCCCTTACGTCCGATAGGCAGTCAAAGCGCATCTGAGCATTTTCAGGCATAATTTTGCAGCCAAGCGTTGACTTCTCTGAGTCCAATTTTTTATGCCCATATAGCATAGTTATACACACCCTTTAAACCATGTCGAAAGAAATGTCGAACTTAAAACTAACTTTACCTCGCTGTCCCAATCAACTTTCAGACCAACATTTGGGCAATTTTCCCACACAGAAAATACTTTAACTAAATACAATGTTTTTATTTTCATTTTAACAACAATTATATGTCCTTAATATATTTATTAATGTGTAAATTATTGCCCTACCTCTTCTGAAGCGGCTCATAAATGGTGTTGTCTCGTGGCACCTGTTACTTTTCTCAGCGCTGTTGAGGATGCACCAATCACAGTCGTTTGAAAGATTAAAAAAATAAAAAATAAAAATCATTTTCTGGAGATTATGCGTATGGATTTCCATTGGTATTTTACGTCCAATCCTTGAAATTAGTCAATTTAAACAAGCATATTTTTCGTGTACAAAATGTTTCCTTTCAAAATGTCCTGAGTTTTGCATGTAAGGGCCAATGGAGGATTCTGTTTAAGCGCCCTCTTGAGGAAGTTTGAAAGATTGTGTCAGAGGTGCAGGATTTTAAGATGCTGGTATAACTCCCAATAAATCTTTAATTTTGCACATTGGAGAAGAGCATCGGGATTAGAAAATAATGTTTTGTCAGTACAATAAGGCATTGTATTGACAAAAGCCTAAAGTCTGCTTTGTTCAGGAGGCCTACTTTTTCAGATAAAAATGTAAGTACATATAAATAATCAATATGAGAAAAGATTATGTAGGAGTGAGGGGAGTTGGAAAGCAGAAAGTGAGGGGAAATGTCAGTGTTCCATTCTCCAGTTTGTTTATTTTTTAATGTAATTTTAAACATGTAAATATTTAATTTACCCTTTGTTTAGATTTCCATTATAATACATTTTAAAGTCACTTTAAGTCCCTTAGATATAATTTTCTGAAGGTAAATCTTCTTGAAAAAGATAACATTTTATTTTGTCCCATTAATCTTAGGTTTATCGCATCGCATACCCTGCAAGTTATCCAAGTTATTGCATATCACATATCGCATATATTT
The DNA here is from genome assembly GCF_019703515.2 of Myxocyprinus asiaticus. Classification (NCBI taxonomy): domain Eukaryota; kingdom Metazoa; phylum Chordata; class Actinopteri; order Cypriniformes; family Catostomidae; genus Myxocyprinus; species Myxocyprinus asiaticus. The sequence continues at coordinate 18,027,348 of NC_059373.1, read as the reverse complement.
TTCCTCCTAACTGTGAAGCCCTAGTGGACAGTTCTTAATTTGTTTGTTTTTTAGAAATTATTTTTAATTTATTTATTTTTTTTTTTTTAAAGGCTAATATTTAATATGATGGGTAGAGAAATAAGAAATTAGACTTTTAAAAACTGCATTTAATATTTTTGGGAGTTTCATACGAGGTTCAGTTAACATATTGAATTTTATTTGTATTTTTGCTTCTCTGTTGGGGAATATATTGCTTTTTATTATTTATTTTCTGTGATACAGTGATGAGAGGAGGGAAATGATTGAATGAATATTCCTGCTGAGATGGGAGCTGGCGAAGAAACCATCGCAGCACTGCATTTGAGCACATAAACTCAAAAGAGACTGCAGCCTGAATAGGCGAATCAGTTGGGAAGAGATGAAAAATAATTTCTGTGTATATTATATTGTGACTTGTTGGAAAACAGACCATACAGAAGAGGTAAGAAGCAAAATTAGAGGCAAATGTAAACTAAAGCAATTGCCGCAAACCCATAGCGGAAGTAGCTTTACCCTGCGGTGACGTAGCTTCCGATTCTTGTGAAAAAGGCTAATTAATTGTACTTCATTACTACCATACTTCATTCTCTCTTTAACTGAGAAAAGACGAAGTTTAGCGACAATTTGTAGCAGGTAGTGAAAGAGAACAGAGTCAGGTGTCTATTACACTGAACGCATTTTTTTTGCATCTATCCGCAATAGTATCCAGCAATTGTTCTCCAGTGTAAACATGAAAGATGTGACAAAGATGAGGTGATATGGCTTTGCGTATCTTTTGTTTTGAGATATTTCTGTAAAGAGAAAGAAGACATCCTACACACTACCAGTGCTGGGTAAATTACTTCTGAATTGTAATAATAATAATAATTCCTTACATTTCATAGCACATTTTTAGGCACTCAAAGCACTTTAGATACCACCACCAGTGTGCAGCATCCACCTGGATGATGCGACAGCAGCCATAGTGTGGCAGAACACCCACCAGCTATTGGTGGAGAGTAGAGTGATGTAGCCAATTCAGGGATGGAGATTATTAGGAGGCCATTATAGATAAGGGCCAATGGGGGGGTGGGGGATTTTGGCCAGGACACCAGGGTTATACCCCTACTCTTTTTACAAGAAGCGACCTGGGATTTTTTAATGACCACAGAGAGTTAGGACCTCAGTTTAACATCTTATCCAAAAGACGGTGCTTTTTAACAGTATAGTGTCCCCATCATTATACTGGGGTATTATGACCCACACAGACCACTGGCCTCTCTAATACCACTTCCAGCAGCAACCTTAGTTTTCCCCAGGAGGTCTCTCATCCAGGTACTGGCCAGGCTCAACCCTGCTTAGCTTTAGTGGGCAACCAGGCAAGAGCTGCAGGGTGATATGGCTGTTGCAAGATTCAGGTACTAATTACAAATAATCTGGTACTAATTACAAATACATGACTAAAATTGTAATCTGTAACATAATCTCTTGGATTACATGTTTTAGGTGTTACCTGAATATTATGTAATCATGTAATCTATAAAAGTAAATTATCTGATTACAAGTATTTTAAAATGTGATGTAATCTAAATACAAGTACTTAATTTTTGTAATATGATTGTATAATCCAGGATACATGTAATCCGTTACTACCCAGTTTTGCACACTACTGTATTTTGCAAAAATTCCTGAAGCAGATCTGAGTGTCCACACGGGGCTTTTTTTTGCTTGGCTTAGGAAGGAAGAACCTTGGATGTGTCCAACTAAATTGTTGAGTGTTTTTTGTCACTGCACAAAATTAACTGTTTCCGTGTCTTTATTGGTGATAGGGTTGCTGGCTAAATTCCTGGATTTCACATCACCACTGCTTGCACCGGATATAGCTGACTATTCATTTTGCTGCATTAACATGTGAACTGCAGATGGTTCTCCCAGTGATCATTTTACTCCCTAACCTTGAAAGCTAGACAGAAACAGAGTGGCTAGATAGAATAGATAATAAATACTGTGATAAAGCTCTTTCTGCAATATAATAGGCTAGTCTGCAACATAACAAGATGTTTTTGTCTGTCTGAAATTCTTCAACTGAACCTCACCTGACAGTAAGACCTCATCAAACATGCAATTTAAAATGTCATCTGCTCTAAGACAGAAGTGCTTCGTACAAATACGTTCTAAAAAAAAGTGTGAACTAGAACAAATAAACCTAATTCACTATTTAGATTTACAGTGATGTGTATAAAAAAAATATATTATGAGTGCTAGGTCCCTAAAACTTTCAAAGAACAAAGGCAGGGGCTGGGATCATATATAAATAAAAATTATGAGATATATAAATGTTTAAAAGAAATAAATATATTGTATATGTCAAGAGTAAAAGAGTATATGAAACATAAGAGGTTATATAGTATAAGATATGTGATACAATGAATATCATGTAATTAAAACTTGAGAAACTGTGAACAAACAGCCCATGCCAGGATGCAGTCAGTGCATAATGTCATCATGTCATGCTTTAACTAGACATTTAGACAGACAGAAAAGCAGCATATGTGTCTCTGCAAAGTGGTGCAAACACAGGATATGTGGTTAAAGTGTGATCTTCAACGTCTGCTTAACTTTTAATAGCTTCTTCTGAAACAAACATGCATAAAAGTGTGCGATCACAGTATGGCTGTGAGATCACTGCTTTTAAAGGCAGAGATGCATATGACTTTGATTATCAATTTTAATATTTCACATTCAGCAAGTCTGTTTTTAACAAGTCTGGCTATGGTGGAATGCCAAGTAAGAGTAACCAGCATTTTTCTTGTGTTTGTTGGAATTGCAATGCAAAGGCCACCATTTCCTCCAATCAACACAGATTTGCCACCCAAAGAAAAAAGTTTTCAATCAAATCCATGATTAATAGCACATGTGGGGTGGTGTGAAAACTATGCGAGTAAAAGTTAAGGGTTGTAGTAACTAGAACTTTGCTTATTTAATCCCCAGAAAAGTCAAGCTCAGACTGACTGGCCTGCAGCTAAAGAACTCATGGAGTTTGATGTGTTGTGAATAAAAATTATGTTGAAGTCTACACATTCTCTTGTCCTTAAATTTTGCTAGGGTAAGCAAAAGGAGACATCTGTTTCTTAAGATAGATCTTAAGGAAGTATTATATTCCTCGAAACAAATTGTGGAAATTTTATGTCTTCCAATAGCGAAAGGGGTAAAATATTTGTTATTAGTGTCCAGTGAAGACAATGTGCCCTCCACACTTCCAAATGTAAGATTAAGCAATACAGCAAACAGGTTACCCTGACGAATCGCGACAGATTCCAAGATTCTTCCTGACAGATTTCAAACATATACAATATTAGAAACTGTCCAAACATGGGCTTTGTTGGACTATGTTCTTGCAGGTGTTTAGAGACTTAACGCTGATCATGTTCGACATAGCACTTAATCCGAAAGCAAGTTTCATAGGTTGGTCATATGTTGTAAGGTCTCCTCTCATCTATACATCCCTGAAATACACTCTGGGTGGCAGAAGATCCTCTTGGAGACTCTGCCATGCCTCTCATAGCCCTAACAATTCCTGCAAACACAACATTAGCCAGTAAAATCTGTATGGACAGCACAATGTATCTTTCGCTTCAAGGTTGAATGTCATCAAGAACTTGCTGGAATGCAAGCCTTAACCAGCTGCAAGGGACAGAATCAAAACATGGAGACAGCACAATACTTTCACAAACAACAGAGCTAACTGTTTGCATGACTCATTGCCATCATATAATGTGAAGCAACTAATGGCGCTGTGAAATAAAAATAAAAAAAGCAACAAATGCTAAGAATGCATATTTGTTAATGGATACATTTTGGGGCATATTTACCTTTTAGGCATAGGAGACAGAGACAAACACACACACGTCTTATGCTGCTTTTACGAGCATGAGACTAAAAGTATCAGTACAATAAAAATAAAAAAGAACCAACTCAAACAAAAATCTCTCTCTCTACAAAATATAATGCTTGATCATTTGATTTTTTAATCAATAAATGACTCAATCCATGCATATCTGGAAACAGTTAATACATTCTTGACATGGGCCAGACCATTACCTCTTAGATACATTACCTCTTGTTTTATGTAAAAAGTCTGTCCAAGTCACTATGCTCTCTCTTTTCTTGAAAAGGAAGGACATTTTGACAGCTTGTATCATTATAATAAATTCAGTTTCATGACATCATATACTGTAAATTGATAGAATATAAAAATTTGTAAGAAAAAAAAAGCTAAAATGTGATTAAAATGATGAAAAACAAAATATGAAATACTATATAAATACTATAGCATGTGAAGTCATATTTATATTCACAACACACACACACATACAGTGGTGGCCAACAATATTGGCACCCTTGATAAATATGAGCAAAGAATGCTGTGAAAATAAATCTGCATTGTTTATCCTTTTGATCATTCATTCAAAAAAGTCACAAATATCTAACCTTTAATTGAAGTAAAAACATTGAAAGAGGGGAAATATCTCATTATTAAATTAATATTTTCCTCCAAAACACATTGGCCACAATTATTGGCACCCCTATTCTTATGAGTAAAATATATCTGAAGTATATTCCCATTCATACTTGACATTTTTTTAGTGCACCTGGGTGACTAGGAACACGAAATTGTTCAGCCATGACTTCCTATTTCAAAGGGGTATAAATATGAGGTTAACACACATGTCAAATTCCTTTAATTATCCATCACAGTGGGTTAGACTAAATAATATAGTTATGATGTGTGGCAAAAGGTTGTTGAGCTTCACAAAATGGGAAGTGGTAATAAGAAGATGAAAATGCCCATTTCCACCATCAGGGCAATAACTAACAAGCTCCAATCAACTGGAAATCTTAAGAATCGGCTATTGTCTCCATGCACAGTGAGGAGGATGGTTCAAGTGGCCAAAGAATTTCCAAGAATCACAGCTGGAGAATTGCAGAAATTAGTTGGGTCTTGGGGTCAGAAAGTCTAAAAAATAAATCACCTACATCACCACAAGTTGTTTGGGATGGTTTCAAGAAAAAAGCCTCTGCTCTCATCCAACAACAAACTCAAGCATCTTCAGTTTGCCAGACACTACTGGAACTTTAAATGTGACCGGGTTCTATGGTCAGATAAAACAAAAAAAGAGCTTTTTGGCAGCAAACACCAGAGATGGGTTTGGCACACACAGAGATGAATTACCCAATGCCCACGTTTAAATGTGGTGGTGGATCTATAATGTTGTGGGGCTGTTTTTCTGCCAGAGGTCCTGGGCATTGTTCGGATACATGGCATCATGGACTCTATCAAATACCAGCAGATACAAAATCAGAACCTCACTGCCTCAGCCAGAAAGCTTACAATGAGCCCTGGTTGGATCTTCCAGCAGGACAATGATCCATAACAAAAATCAACACAAAAATGGTTCACTGACCACAAAATCAAGGTTCTGCCATGTCCATCCCAGTCCCCTGACCTGAACCCCATAGAAAATGTGTGGGGTGAACTGAATAGGAGAGTCCACCAACATGGACCTCTGAATTTGAAGGATCTGTAGAGATTCTGTCTGGAGGAATGGTCTCAGATCCCTTGACAGGTGTTCTCCAACTTCATTAGGCATTATAAGAGAAGACTCAGAGCTGTTATCTTGGCAAAGGGAGGTTGCAAAAAGTATTGAATAAAAGGGTGCCAATAATTATGGCCAATGCGTTTTGGAGAAAAATATTTATTTAATAATGAAATATTTACCCTGTTTCAATTGGTTTACTTCAATTAAAGGTTAGATTTTTGTGATTTATTTGTTATTTTTATTTTTTATGAAAGATCAAAAGGATAAACAATGCAGATTTTTTTTCACAGCATTCTTTGCTCATATTTACCAAGGGTGCCAATATTTTTGGCCACAACTGTGTGTATATATATATATATATATATATATATATATATATATATATATATATATATATATATATATATATATATATATATATATATATATTGTGTGTGTGTGTGTGTGTGTGTGTGTGTGTGTGTGTGTGTGTGTGTACAGTTTTGGCCAAACATTTTGGCACAGATATATGTGTCCTACCCTAGGGGAATTGGTGCTGTTTTGTAGGCAAAGGTTGTCACACCAAATATTGATTTAGCTTTTTATGTTTACTGGACTTATGATGTTAATTGATAAATGAAAACTATTTATGTCATTATTTCTGAAGACATCCTCACTATGCAAAATTAAACCTCACTAAATTTTGTAAAAAATGTGCCTAAAACTTTTGCACAGTGTGTGTGTGTGTGTGTGTGTAAAAACAATGTGTGTCCATCAACGTTTCTAAAGTTAATTGAACTTTATTGCCTTAATTTAAATAGATTTAATTTTAACGCCTTGGTTATTTTTTTTTTTTTAGCTCTCAGAGGTGTACGTTTCTTTTCCGTTACGTTTCATTTCTCCAGGTCATGAATATTCATGACGCTGTTCTGACGTTTTCTGAATATATTTCCGACGCTGTGCTGACGTTTTATAAATATTCACAACATACACACCTCAAGAAAACCTCAGCAGACCGCCCCTCATGTACTCACATCTCACTAAAGAATAAAGTACAGGTAGGCAAACAGATTATCATGTATAACCTTTGAAAAACCACTTCTTAAATAGTTTCCAGAGTTTCTGGTGTTAGAGCGTTCTTCGTTTTGAGTGTTTATTAGATGCTATTGATTTGCTAATCCCATGTGTTTGGACGGTACCATCACATCACATCCTTGTCAGACTTTTAGACAGATTTTTGAAGTGTTTTCAGATTATAACTACCAGACACTGTCACATTTGAAAAGTTTAACTGTTTCTTCTCATGATGAAAATGTATTTGTATTTAAATTGCTGGGCGGCAGTTTGTTGTCATACTGGATTTATACTGCGGTAAATTTAGTTTTACGTTTGACATTCGTTTGGATATTCAGGTTCATAAACATTAAACTCCAAGACCGTTTGACTTAAAGATGTTAAATCAACTCCAAATTACTCAGAATATTATTCCCTCTGTTGCACAAGGCTTTTTTTTTTTTGGGGAATATGTATATATATAAACTCAGAAAAAAAGCAATGTCCCTTATTCAGGACACTGTATTTAAAGATAATTTTGTAAAAATCCAAATAAATTTACAGATCTTTAGTGTAAAGTTTTCCATGCTTGTTCAATGAACCATAAGCAATTAATGAACATGCACCTGTGGAACGGTCGTTAAGACACTAACAGTTTACAAACAGTAGGCAATTAAGGTCACAGTTATAAAAACTTTGGACACTAAAGAGACCTTTCTACTGACTCTGAAAAACACCAGAAGAAAGATGCACAGGGTCCCTGCTCATCTGTGTGAACAACATGTTGGTCTGGGAGGTCTGGGACCTGTTGGATCGGAGGGTGAGTGCTAAGGCCATTCCCCCCAGAAATGTCCGGGAACTTGCAAGTGCCTTGGTGGAATAGTGGGGTAACATCTCACAGCAAGAACTGGCAAATCTGGTGCAGTCCATGAGGAGATGCACTGCAGTACTTAATGTAGCTGGTGGTCACACCAGATACTGACTGTTACTTTTGATTTTAACCCCCCCTTTGTTCAGGGATGCATTATTCCATTTCTGTTAGTCACATGTCTAAACTTGTTCAGTTTGTCTCAGCTGTTGAATCTTTTTATGTTCATACAAATATTTACACATGTTAAGTTTGCTGAAAATAAAAGCAGTTGAAAGTGAGAGGATGTTTCTTTTTTTTTGCTGAGATTATGTGTGTGTGGTGTGTGTGTGTATATAAGCAAACCAAACCAAAGTATACTACAAAAAAAAAAAAAAGCTTTGTGCTGTGTGTAAAAACTACCAAAGAAAACTCTCCAAAATAAGCTTTGTGCAATAGAGGGAATAATATTGAGTAACTTCAGTTGGTTTGACATCTTTAGGTCAAGCAGTCTTTGAGTTTAATGTGTATGTACCTGAATAGCCAACAAATGTCAAATGTAAAACTAACTTTACTGCAGTTGGATTTATAGCTTGTATTATCAATGTTAGCCAGTCAAGTATGTGAAAGAAACTCGATTCATTCTCGTCAGACAAGTAAACTTTGAAGTTATGATTAATAGTATGCAAGAACTGTAGATTGATGTTTAATCTTTAATTTTAGATCTAAACTTTTTTTGGGGGGGGATTTTTTTCTGTTTTTCTCCCAATTTGGAATCCCCAATTCCCAGTGCGCTTTTGAGTTCTCGTGGTCACGTAGTGATTCGCCTCAGTCTGGGTGGCGGAGGATGAATCCCAGTTGCCTCCGCGTCTGAGACTGTCAACCTGCGCATCTTATCACGTGGCATGTTGAGCGCGTTGCCATGGAGACATAGCACGTGTGGAGGCTTCACGGCATCCACCGCGGCAACCATGCTCAACTCGCCACACGCCCCACCGAGAACAAACCACATTATAGCGACCACAAGGAGGTTACCCCATGTGACTCTACCCTCCCTAGCAACCGGGCCAATTTGGTTCCTTAGTAGACCTGGCTGGAGTCACTCGGCACACCCTGGGATTCGAACTAGCAAACTTCATGGGTGGTAGCCAGCGTATTTTACCACTGATCTACCCAGGCCCTCCTACATCTAAATTTTAATGGTTTAATTATTAGTAAGTTCACCTGTGATTTTGATTGTCGATGTGGAAGTATTGATAGCCTATATTACGGGGATTAGCGTGAGTTGGTTAAAGTTTTGAGCTGTGTAACAGTTTGTACAATTATTGTCCTTGGACACTAAGATTTCCCTAACTCACCTCAAGTCAGTTATGAATTTAGCTCAGCATGGAAGTTTACACCAGCTATTAGCCTGCAATTTTTCTTTCTCTCTCTCGCCCTCTAGTTGTTTCTTCAGATTTTTTATTCTCTTTTCAGCATCTAAGTAATGTTTTCTGCCAGCAACCAACTAGGTTTGCAACTTCATAGCACACTCACCTCTGCAATAAAATTATATGATTGTGTCCTACTTGCTCATTTGAGAAAACCTGTATGTTAGGGGAACTGGCATTTTTTAATGTCAGTATATTGATTGCAAGAGCCAGCTTTATAATGCCATATGTTCATATCGGCACAATCAAAGCAGAGCACAGCCCAGCATTGGTAAGACTGTGACATCTATCATTATTATATATATCAGGTCTTAATTCTATAACTGAGATGTGGACTCACAATCAGTCTGCAGTGTACATTTGTGATGTGTGCTTTCTGAGAATAAGCAAGGCAGACATCAGAAACCACATCATGGGCAGCCTTCACAGATATAATTACATTGTAAGTTATTGTTTTTGAGATTGCTTTAAAGATCTTCAATTTAATAAATAGTTCACCCCAAAATGAAAATTCTCTCATCATTTACTCAAACTCATGCCATCCCAAATGTGTATGACTTTTTTTCTTGTGCAGGAGATTATTTACCTCTCTGTTGTTGCATCCATTAAACGTCTAAGAATGTAGTATATTATTTTGTTTCTTGTCTTTATTCATTTCGATAACGGAAATCTCATCATGCTCATGGGTGGAGATCCTATAGCGATCTGACTGTTCAGGCTCGCCCTCTCATGGATATTGCAAAAATTTTAGAAAAGAAGGAGGGAACAGGTGATGTACAGCTAAAAAACAATAAAGACAAAATGCCCCCCCCCCCCCAAAAATGGAAAGTATCTAGATGCCCTCTTGAAACAACATGTCTTCATTTGCTATAAATGTTTCATAATTCTCCCCCCTAATCTTGTGTTTTCTATAAGGTTCAATGTGTGGATGAAGTCATCTACTAGGGAATGATATCATATCCTGTCCCTGTTGGTCTGTCTTATGTTTCTAATCGTTTAGCTTCAACATTGCTTCATTCCACACTTGTGGGTAATAGCGCCAAATAAAGCACTGAAGTTATATTAACCTTTTGTAAATAAAGTTAATTGAAATAGGGGCAAAGTCACCTCAGAAGTATGTCTATTTTGGTTTATGTTGTTAAAGCCTTTTGAAACAGCAGTTTGGGGCTATTTAGTGAGGCTATTTAGAGCATTGCAATGGATTTCACATCTCTGGTTTTGTTATTTTTAAATTGAACTGTGTTTTAACATGTACAAGTTTGTGATGTCACTTTATGCAAAAGGCTAGATGAAATTAAGCAGTGTATGGAAATATGGCTGTTTAATGACACTGTGAAAAATGGCTTTTAACATATCTTACATTAACCCTCATTATGATATTTTTCCTCCAATATCTTAGCTTTTGCTAAACCGAAGAGTAAAAAGAATCAACAAAACCCCAATGCGCTTCAGTCACTTATTTATAACAACTCAGTTGAAGGTATGCACGCTCCCATGTGTTAAATATGACTTTATTTATTCCATTTCTTTATTTTTTTATATATTAAAATTTGGTAATATGATTTTAAAATGTATTTCATGTTTTTTTAATGTATCTGTGTTTTTCTGTGAAAGGTAATAAAACAAATGTACAAGAGCTGCAAGAGTGTGAAAACAGAGATGAGATATCAGTATCAGTACGACTCCCAACTTCACAATGTTTTACCCCAACACAATGTGTATCTACAAAGTGTTCAAGTGTAATAGAGTCCCTGTATAAACCTTTGAATCCAACACCAGCCCCATCACCCCCTAGAAGAACCCCAAGTCCTGTCACACCATTATCCATTTCCCAGGAGGGATCTTCTTCCTGGAATATAGTGAATTCTTATTTTTCGGATAGAATCCTTAATCTAGAAATGTCCTTGGCTCCAGCCTTAAGTCAACACTCAAATCAGAATCAGCCTGTAATTCAAGACAGAAACCAGAGTCCACAAAGATTTATGATGCCATCTGAAACTAGGAGTCCACACATCTCACTCTCTGTTGATAGACCACTAAGAAACAAGACCCTCATCAGAATTCCTTGCCAGAATGATACTGTGCATTTTAGTGAAGAAGATGGGAATGGAGTCATCCACTTAGTTGGAGTTGAATCACATTCATTACGCCCGGCCACAACCAATGATCCATACAGAGCCCAGCTGCAAACATCACCTCTTCGTGTGAGCCACGTGCTGCCAGAGATAACCCAAAGTCTGACCAGCAGGCAAGACATTTTAAGAAATGAGAGTTTGACTGACAGTCCAGAGCCTACCAGTGCCTTTGAATTGACCAGCAAACCCATCATAAAGCAAAGGTTAACAGGAGCATTGAAACCAGCTTTCACACTTGAATCAAATCGATTCCTTGAGCCAGACTTTCAGGAACCAATCAGCACTGACTGGGAAGCACATGGTAGTGTACATTTTTTTCATGACAGTGTAAATGTAGAATTCTCTTGTTGAATACTGAAGAGATTATGGAGACATGTTCCTCATGAGCAAATAATTTACTGCATAAATAATTATACTTGGTGTTTGTATCATTTTCATTTACAGTAGCAGTGGAGGCTCAATCACAGACCCTTGCAGAAGAAAACATCACTCTCTCCTCTCAAAGCTCACCTCCCCAGTCCCCATCTACTTAGACTCAAAACCCTCCTGTTCTAATTCAGTCCTCCAAAGACTCTCCAGAAAGCTTCAATGGAAGAAAGCCACTTATCGGTGAGTTTATCCACGTACTATATGATCTCAATACAGTCCAGTTGAAATTAACTGTGTGTGAATTAGCATGGTTAAAGGTGATGTGTGTAATTCCTTCAATGTTAAAATACCTTCTATATCAGTTTAATATGCAGAGACAACTAAAAGTAAACCATTCATAAGCTGATTTTCCCAAAAAGTTTAAACACTGTGCCTCTGTGGCACTTTTAACATTGATCTGATTAAGCAACCCGTCAAGCCTGTCACAACAACATTGGCTAAACCAATGATGTGAGTTTGGGGCAGGACTATTTGTTAGGTTGACCAATGGCAGACGGAGGGTGTATTCTATAGTCTATTTGAATGCAAAATTTATTTGTGAAATTCCATTCGGTGATGCTAGTCACACTTCAATTTTGATTTGGCACAATAATCACGTTATAGAACATTTCAAAGATGATGCACTTATTCAGATTCACTGTGCATAACTTTGTGTGAGCCTGTTTTTAAGTGCCAAAATGTGGATGGAAATCCTCCTCCATGCTGTTACCTGTGTCAGCTGTGTTCAGTGAAGGTGAAGAAAAAGAAAATCATCAGTCACCTGACTGGCTGTCTACACCAGCGTAACTACCTAGTGAGTGATTATAATCCCTCCCTTAGCTTTTTTAACTTGTTGTATGCTACAAATCATGTATCATGATTTGCACAAATATACATTTCCAGTCACTTAAAGGGGCAATAAGCGATTTACCATGCATAAAATGTTTTACAGTGCAAAAAAATGTACCATCTACCTGACAAATATCACTAAAATAGACATACTGAGAAACAAAACCAATCAAACATGTCTCTTAGACAGCCCTGGACTGCCAGCCCACACTTAATTAACCAATCAGAAAACTAGCCAAATTACAAACATTCTCTGTTTATGAAACATTTTGCGTGTTTTGCTGACATATGGGTTTGCCGACATGTCTTTGGAGAGCAACGTTTTGTTGTTTAAATCAGAAAAACTGCTTAAATTGCTTGCGACACCTTTAATTATCAGCTTTAATTCTTTTCAGAGTTGATTATTACCACTGAATGCTTCAATCTAGCACCATATATGTAGTTTGCTACTAATGTGAACAATCTTCATGTTGGCAGAAAGTTCTCCATCCACAACTCTTGCCTGACATGAAGCGTAAACGGTGCAACATAAATGAGATACTTGAGGATATTGCCATGCAGATGGAGAAAAAGGATGGGAGAGGACAAATAAAGGTACTACCTACAACATTTGCTGTCCCAAGTAAACTCCACTGTGTCATAATATGACCTAATGTGATTTTCATGGGCTGCTGTCATTTGGCAGTTGTGTGAATGTGTCTGAAACATGCTAATCCAGTGCTGTGTGGTAACTTCATGTTGATCTGTAGGTGATGAGGTTGTCTGCGTGTCTCATTAGTGAGGTACTGCAGAGGGATTATCGTTGGTGTAAGTACAGCAGATGAAAGCACCAAAGGGCAGTACTTAGATTTAACCCATGCCTTATAATATTTCTCATTATGTTCTTCATCTCTTTATTTTATTAATCATGTCTTTATGACAAAGGTATGAATGTTTTGAACTGTGAAGTCAGTGTGGGGTCTTTCAGTGGACCAACAAACCACTGGTGAGCTTACCTATTTGTAGTGGTCACAAAAAGTATTTGGACACTTACAACCACAATTCTGAAACAGATGAGACAGTATGGAAAATGCTAATAAAAACAAAAAGAAGTGATTTGTAAATTCGATTCACCCTGTGCTATATTAAAAGCACTACAACAACACATTATTTGATGTTTTACCTTTATTTATTTATTTATTTATTTATTTTACATATACACTTATTCAAATCAGATGATTGTAACGCTCCAAAAAAGTTTACACGGGGGTAATTTAGGACTAATAACAATCTGACGAGTTATATCTGACGAAATAGTGATGTTACACAGTGGTAAACACTCAAATGTCTCAAATTTTTTGGAGCGTGTTGCAATCATCTGATTTGAAATTAGTGTATATTTTCAAAAACAATTCCATTCACAAGGTAACACATCAAATAATGTGGTGTTGTAGTACTTACAATGTAGAACAGGGTGAATCGAATTTACAAATCACTTTTTTTGTATTAGCATTTTCCATACTGTCCCAACTTTTTCAGAATTGGGGTTATAAGTCACACTTTACAAAGTATGATTTCCATTGCATTAGAAACAAAATATCAAACCAAATGGTATCTGCAAACAAATTATGCTCCTAGAACTAACTTCACGTTTTTGCTATTTTTGCAATTAGTTTTTAAAGGTGCACTCAGTATTTTTCTTTCCCCCTCCCATTAAAAAAGTTTTACTCCTAAAGAAATGAATTGTAATTTTTCAAAATATATATGAAATCATGACCACACACATGAGATGAAGATTCCAGTCATATCAGTAAACTTATAAAAGCTGTTTTATTCACATGGAGAGGGTCCCCTCATGGGGGCTGCCGTGTTAGAATCACATAATCAGCCGAACACTTCTTGCTAAATCTCAGTAACTGCCCTGTATTTGACACTTTCATTCATGTATTAAATTAATCATGGCTGATTGTGAATAGTAAATTTCTGCAATAGTATCTGAAACTGAAAACTATTGATTTTAAATGAGGTTGCATCTAAGCCGCTAGATGTCACTGTAAGTCCAAGATGACAAATACAGAAGTTACTGAGTGCACCTTTAACCAACTGCTCCATAGGTTTCTAGATGATGTATGAAGTCATTACATACAGATGTCCTAGTAGAGTAACTATGTTCCACTGAGTTTTTTTCCCAGCTATATTGCTTAAAAATAAATGGCACTTGGTTTGATTTTTTTATTTTTTTTTATCAAATGCAATGACATTCATACTTTTTTAAGTGTGGCTCTAGTGTCCAAATACTTTTTGGGTCCGCTTTATGTTAAATCTCTTTATGTTGTGAGTCTTGGACAGATATTGACAGATACTCCTGTTTCTAAAGGTCCTAGTCAAGCTTTTAAACGCCCAGCAGAGTCTATACTGTCCTCCGTTGATAATGATGGTGTTCCACTACCAACCCATCAAAGGTCCAAAAAGAAGAAGGCTATGCTAAGAGTCAAGTAATGTGTGCTAACACAGTAAAGGAGCCTGTGTTTAAAGTAAGCCTGTCACTACAGCAGGGGCCTGTTGTCATTGAGAGAACACCTCTAAGAAACACAGCCACTGTAGCACCTGAGATTGATCATCAAACCTTCAAGTCCACATACACAGAGAATGAAGAATTGGCTCTAGGGAATAACACACACACTGAAGTTCAGCCATGCAATCATGGATGCCCACAGACAGTATGTGACCCTGCCGAGTACTGGAATACACAGCATGATGGAAACATGCTCACACAGGCCAACGTTCCCACACTGACCTATACTCATACAGAGGTAAGCTTGCATATACAGGGCCGTATGTATGAGAATCAGTTCATGAGCCCAGCTCAGTATGCACACACTGGACAATTTGACCATGCTCAACTCATTCCAGTAGTCCAACCTTCTTGCAGACATAAGGACTATGATTCACTGGAGGAGGTGGTCTGTGTCTTGTATGCTGATTGGCCTGTGCAAGACTGGTCCTTCAGTAGCAATGAATGGGTCCTGCAGAGGCAAAACACTGGAGATGATACAATGTATCATCCTGAGTTTGCAAGTTGCATATAGTACTGTTGATAATGTGTATTCCAGTGCTTAAGCTGTAGCAACATATTTTCAGAGTTTGATTTTCAAAAGATGCTTGCAGAGAAAAGATGCAAAACTTTCTGAGCAAAATTTGAACTGAACAGAATTATTGACTTTCAAACCAGCAAGACTTCTACAGTTGATAAAAAATTAGACTAAACCATTACTGAATTAGTTGGCAACCTTTTTCCGTGCAAATTTTGAAAGCTTGTGTTTTGTACACATACAGCTAATCTTCGGTATTTATATTAAGCAATGCAATCTCATCCATTGAAATTGTGCATCTTTTGAAATGTTGGGGAAAAATGGTTTATTATTTAAATTTTTGTGTTCAGTGTGTGTGTATATATATATATATATATATATATATACACATAAAGGTGCATCTCAATAAATTAGAATGTCGTGGAAAAGTTCATTTATTTCAGTAATTCAACTCAAATTATGAAACTTGTGTATTAAATCAATTCAGTGCACACAGACTGAAGTAGTTTAAGTCTTTGGTTCTTTTAATTGTGATGATTTTGGCTCACATTTAACAAAAACCCACCAATTCACTATCTGAACAAATTAGAATACATTATAAGACCAATAAAAAAAAAAAAAACATTTTTAGTGAATTGTTGGCCTTCTGGAAAGTATGTTCATTTACTGTATATGTACTCAATACTTGGTAGGGGCTCCTTTTGCTTTAATTACTGCCTCAATTCAGTGTGGCATGGAGGTGATCAGTTTGTGGCACTGCTGAGGTGGTATGGAAGCCCAGGTTTCTTTGACAGTGGCCTTCAGCTCATCTGCATTTTTTGGTCTCTTGTTTCTCATTTTCCTCTTGACAATTCCCCATAGATTCTCTATGGGGTTCAGGTCTGGTGAGTTTGCTGGCCAGTCAAGCACACCAACACCATGGTCATTTAACCAACTTTTGATGCTTTTGGCAGTGTGGGCAGGTGCCAAATCCTGCTGGAAAATGAAATCAGCATCTTTAAAAAGCTGGTCAGCAGAAGGAAGCATGAAGTGCTCCAAAATTTCTTGGTAAACGGGTGCAGTGACTTTGGTTTTCAAAAAACACAATGGACCAACACCAGCAGATGACATTGCACCCCAAATCATCTCAGACTGTGGAGACTTAACACTGGACTTCAAGCAACTTGGGCTATGAGCTTCTCCACCCTTCCTCCAGACTCTAGGACCTTGGTTTCCAAATGAAATACAAAACTTGCTCTCATCTGAAAAGAAGACTTTGGACCACTGGGCAACAGTCCAGTTCTTCTCATTAGCCCAGGTAAGACGCCTCTGACGTTGTCTGTGGTTCAGGAGTGGCTTAACAAGAGGAATACAACAACTGTAGCCAAATTCCTTGACACGTCTGTGTGTGGTGGCTCTTGATGCCTTGACCCCAGCCTCAGTCCATTCCTTGTGAAGTTCACCCAAATTCTTGAATCAATTTTGCTTGACAATCCTCATAAGGCTGTGGTTCTCTCGGTTGGTTGTGCATCTTTTTCTTCCACACTTTTTCCTTCCACTCAACTTTCTGTTAACATGCTTGGATACAGCACTCTGTGAACAGCCAGCTTCTTTGGCAATGAATGTTTGTGGCTTACCCTCCTTGTGAAGGGTGTCAATGATTGTCTTCTGGACAACTGTCAGATCAGCAGTCTTCCCCATGATTGTGTAGCCTAGTGAACCAAACTGAGAGACCATTTTGAAGGCTCAGGAAACCTTTGCAGGTGTTTTGAGTTGATTAGCTGATTGGCATGTCACCATATTCTAATTTGTTGAGATAGTGAATTGGTGGGTTTTTGTTAAATGTGAGCCAAAATCATCACAATTAAAAGAACCAAAGACTTAAACTACTTCAGTCTGTGTGCACTGAATTGATTTAATACATGAGTTTCACAATTTGAGTTGAATTACTGAAATAAATGAACTTTTCCATGACATTCTAATTTATTGAGATGCACCTGTATATATATATATATATATATATATATATATATATATATATATATATATATAAAAATTTTATTTATTTATTTATTTATTTTTTTTTTTATCAATTCACCGTTTCATTTGTTAACAAATTCATTTAAAGTTTTTAAATTTTAAAGATAATTTTTTGGTTGACAATAGCTGAAAACCTGCCTAAATTGTGTTATATCAATTATTTCAATAATATTCAAAGTCATCATTGCTGTTCTGCATTGCTGTTCTGCTGTTACACAGGTTGTGTAACCAGTGAATATATATCTGTTAACTTCTGATCAGTAACCCTGACTTTGAATTAGTTATCTTTTTTACTGGTGCACTATTCCCTGTGCCATAACTGAAATTCTAGATGAAAAAGAATACTTAATACAAACAGAAAGATATGTACCATTTTGTTTCTCGAACAAGAACTATTTCTCTCAGATTTGAAGCATAAACAATATTTTTTTTTGTCATTGATAAGTTACATGGTAATTACCTTGCTTATACATGTAAAAATGTACTTCATAGCATAGTATCTTTGGTTCAAATGTGTGCTTTAGAACCCATGAGCAAAAGATGTCATGGATCTTGGTTTGGAATCCGTTTTGGATTACAATCATCACCTACATTATAATATAAGTTGTCTTCTTTTGTAGACAGTTGTAGTACTATATTTGGGGAGACAACAGTAGTGTTGAATGTTCAGTTTTGTTTTCTTTCCAACACAGGTCACGTGTCCCCACCAAAAAACAAAAAAAAAAATCACATTTACAATATTGTTGATTTTATTTATTTTTTATTATTATTAATTTTATTCTATAATTCCAAGTTGAATAACTTTGGGTCTTGAGAATCAGCCAGGAACATTTTGGCAGTATTTCCCAATTTTTGTCATGGCTTTCAGAATTGAATTTAAAGACCAGGTTATCTCAGGTGTTAATATCAAGTTCTTTGCATTGTAATTGATTGTTTTGATAGTAAGTTATAATTACTTAAATAAAATGTTTGTTCTTGTAAACCAGTCATTTTAGTATGTGATACTGTTTTATATGTTTGGTTAATTATGGCCAGATATTTTATTATGTTGGCTACACCAGTCTTTTAAAGGCTGCACTGGTACAGATGTATGTCTTAAATTAATAGTTCACCCAAAAATGAAAATTCTCTCATCATTTACTCGTCCTCATGCCATCCCAGATGTGTATGACTTACTTTCATCTTCTGAGCACAAATGAAGATTTTTAGAAGAATTTCTCAGCTCTTTTGGTCCATACAATGCAAGTGAATGGGTGCCAAAATTTTGAATCTCTAAAAATTACATAAATCAGCATAAAAGTAATCCATAAGACTCCAGTGGTTAAATCAATGTCTTCAGAAGCGATATGATAAGTGTGGGTAAGAAACCAATAGCTTTCACATTCTTGTGTTTTTGGTGATTCACATTCTTCATGCATACCGCTCCCTACTGGACAGGGAGAAGAATTTCAAGCAAAAGACTTAAATATTTATCTGTTTCTCACCCACACCTATCATATCACTTCAGAAAATATGGATTAAAACACTGGAGTCGTATGGATTACTTTTATGATGCCTTTGTGTGCTTTTTGTTGCAAAAAGAAGAAAGTGTTCAGCAGATGAAAGAAAGTCATACACATCTGTGATGACAAGGGGGTGAGTAGAACTTTAAATATTTGGGTGAACTGTCCCTTTATGGCTATTAACACGTTTATGATAGTATTGTATAGCTATTTGTGTAAACGGATCCATAAGAAGTCTGATCCAAAACTTTAATAGAACGGTTGCTTTGCATTTAAAATCTTGACAATCACAGCCACATTTCAAAGGGCGTATCAAAAGTAGACTATTCAAGAAAGCCTCACTTCTTGGGCATCGTAATAATGAAAATTAGTCATGATTTTATGGATTTGCTTCTCGTTTTACAATCCTCCTTTGATTTGAAGTGCCATATTTTACCAGATGAAGGCACCAGATTTATACAATTTACAAACATGTGGCGTGACAAAGTTCTACCTGATATTTTTTTATTCTCAAGTGACCTCTAGTTCACCTGCCTAGTTAGCTAAAGAAGTGTATAGCAGTTTATAATTGAGCACTAAAGGTAAGCCAAGGTAAGACGTGATTAATTGATGAGTTATTATATTCTTTATTTTCTATTACGTCTTGCTATTGACTATAGAGATTAAAGTAGCCTAAACAAACAAGTTTAATTACGTCTGTTCGTTCTCAACTTTCATTATATTCCCAATACATTTAGTGGACCAAACCATATCTTTAATCTCTGCCCAGTCAAGCTACATCCTTTCTTACTTCACAATGTGTCTCTTTTATAGGCAGGCGAACTGAACCAAAACCAGAGGAGTTGATCGTCGAACTCAGGAAGTTGCAACAAGGTGATTTTGCCCCTTTTTTCCAGATTGCTCAACCTAAACGTCTTAGTCTGTGTGCTGCTGCTTTATAATTTGTAAATCAGTCCTTTCAATAAATCTGAAATAAACACCTATATATTGATTTCAGCCAAGAAAGACCTTGAAGATGAGGTGACAGACACAGTGCTCCTCAGAAGTACCAGAAAGGAGGAGGAGGATGCTTGTATGTATTCTTACATTATCCTTAATTGCAGAATGAGTATGAATTGTGCCATCATGCATTCGTGAGTTTACAAGTGAGAGTAAAACCTTAACGACCGATGTGCTCTTGTTGTTACAGTAACTGCTGAAGCCTTACAGTTGGAGGGAAAATGGAATGAAAAGGAAGGTGCACTATTATATTCATATAACACTGTACAGTTACCTAACTTGGCAACATACCAAACGACTGCTCAACACCATGTACAGTTGAAGTCAGAAGTTTACATACACTTAGGTTGAAGTCATTAAAACTCATTTTTTAACCACTCCACAGATTTTATATTAGCAAACTATAGTTTTTTGAATAGTTAAGTCGTTTAGGACATCTACTTTGTGCAAGACATGAGTAATTTTTCCAACAATTGTTTACAGACAGATTGTTTCACTTTTAAGTGACTATATCACAATTCCAGTGGGTCAGAAGTTTACATACACTATGTAAACTGTGCCTTTAAGTAGCTTGGAAAATTCCAGAAAATGATGTCAAGCCTTTAGCAATTAGCTCTGATAGGAGGTGTACTGAATTGGAGGTGTACCTGTGGATGTATTTTAAGGCCTACCTTCAAACTCAGTACCTCTTTGCTTGACATCAGGGGAAAATCAAAAGAAATCAGCCAAGACCTCAGAAAAAAAAATTGTGGATCTCCACATGTCTGGTTCATCCTTGGGAGCAATTTCCAAATGCCTGAAGATACCACGTTCATCTGTAAAAACAATAGTATGCAAGTATAAACACCATGGGACCATGCAGCCATCATACCGCTCTGGAAGTAGATGAATTCTGTCTCCTAGAGATGAACGTAGTTTGGAGTGAAAAGTGTGAATCAATCCCAGAACAACAGCAAAGGACCCAGTGAAGATACTGGAGGAAACGGGTAGACATGTATCTATATCTACAGTAAAAAGAGTCCTATATCGACATAACCTGAAAGGCTGCTCAGCAAGACAGAAGCCAATGCTCCAAAATCACCATAAAAAAGCCAGACTACAGTTTGCAAGTGCACATGTGGACTGTAACAGCTAACAAACAGAAGGGAAGGAGAACACAGGGAAGCATATTTTTCCAGGCTCAGGTAGGACTTTTAATCGGCCACTTCAATGCTTTACAACTTCACAAACTCGTCAGCTTCACAGGCACGTAGACTTAAATTCATTAGCTTCACGGGCACGTAGTAACTTAAACACATCAGCTTCACAAACATAACAGATTAAACGTAGCAGCTTCAGGAGCACCGTGGCCTTCCTTGTGCCAGACTCTCTCTCTCTCTCTCTCTGCTGGTGGCGTGGCTGCTTATATGCCGCTCTCCCCATGCTCACTGGAATTAGAGACAGGTGTTACACATAATCTAGCTCAGGTACAAGCGCCCTTACCGCTTTCTCTCTCTCCGGACAGACGCTTGACCAAGGCCCCGCTGCCACAGGGACAAAGATCTGTCCTCTGGTCTGATGAAACAAAATTTGAACTGTTTGGCCATAATGACCATCGTTATGTTTGGAGCAAAAAGGGTGAAGCTTGCAAGCCGAAGAACACCATCCCAGCCGTGAAGCATGGGGGTGGCAGCATCATGTTGTGGGGGTGATTTGCTGCAGGAGGGAATGGTGCACTTCACAAAATAGATGGCATCATGAGGAAGGAAAATTATGTTGATATATTGAAGCAACATCTCAAGACATCAGCCAGGAAGTTAAAGCTCTGTTGCAAATGGTTCTTCCAAATGGACAATGACCCCAAGCATTTCTCCAAAGTTGTGGCAAAATGGCTTAAAAACAACAAAGTCAAGGTATTGGAGTGGCCATCACAAAGCCCTGACCTCAATCCAATTGAAAATTTGTGGGCAGAACTGAAAAAGCGTGTGCGAGCAAGGAGGCCTACAAACCTGACTCAGTTACACCAATTCTGTCTGGAGGAATGGGCTAAAATTCCAGCAACTTATTGTGAGAAGCTTGTGGAAGGCTACCCAAAAGTTTGACTCAAGTTAAACAATTTAAAGGCAGTGCTACCAAATACTAACAAAGTGTATGTAAACTTCTGACCCACTGGGAATGTGATGAAATAAATAAAAGCTGAAATAAATCATTCTCTCTACTATTATTATTCTAACATTTCACATTCTTAAAATATAGTGATCCTAACTGACATAAGACAGGGAATGTTTTCTAAGATTAAATGTCAGGAATTGTGAAAAACTGAGTTTAAATGTATTTAGCTAAGGTGTACGTAAACTTCTGATTTCAACTGAATGATTGAAATCACCCATAAATTGCTTATTTAGGTATAAACAAAAGGCTAGGTTTTTCCATCAGATATCTAGTGTTAACACATCTACTTTTGTTATAAAGAGTTAAATAGATCTCTGCTGCTCAAATGTGAGGACCTCAAGCAAAAGGCACAAAGGGAAGCATTAGGCATGTGCAGTTGTGCACAAGTAATCGACTAATCGAGTACTTGTTCAGCGCAAACTTATCGACTATTAAAAATACAACTCAAATATCACAAAAAGATTTTCCTTTGCACATTTGCCTACCCATAGGCCACGCTGAGTTAGATTGTACTTTCCCTCTGAATTGCACAAATCTTGCAGTTACAATAGAGTCATTAATGCATTGAGCATTAAAAGGAAATTACATGTTAACTGAGTTAATGCATATTGTTTATTTCAGTTTTTACAAAAGAAACAAAATTTGTTAAACATTAGCTTATTTTGAAACAGCTCTTGGTAATGTTTGTGAACAAAACAAGATATACATTTCACGTACAACCCCATTTCTGAAAAAGTTGGGACAGTATGAAAAATGCTAATAAAAACAAAAAGGAGTGATTTTTTTTTTTATCCCCTTTTTCTCCCAATTTGAAATGCCCAATTCCCACTACTTAGTAGGTCCTCGTGGTGGCACGGTTACTCACCTCAATCCAGCTGGCGGAGGACAAGTCTCAGTTGCCTCCATTTCTGAGACAGTCAATCCGCACATCTTATCACGTGGCTTGCTGTGCGTGACACTGCGGAGAATCACAGCATGGGAGGCTCATGCTACTCTCCGTTATCCACGCACAACTTACCACGCACCCCATTGAGAGCGAGAACCCCTAATCATGACCACGAGAAGGTTACCCCATTTGATTCTACCCTCCCTAGCAACCGGGCCAATTTTGTTGCTTAGGAGACCTGGCTGGAGTCACGCTCTGGATTCGAACTCGCGACTCCAGGGTGGCAGTCAGCGTCAATACTCACTGAGCTACCCAGGTCCCCAAAAGGAGTGATTTGTAAATTAAATTCACCCTTTGCTATATTGAAATCACTACAAATAAACATTATATGATGTTTTACCTAGTGAATAATTTTTTTTATTTATTTATTTTTTTTTTATGTACAGTAATTTCAAATCAGATGACTGCAACACACTCCAAAAAAGTTGAGACAGGGGCAGTATAAGACTGTTAATAAATTGATGAGTTAAAATAACAAGGCAATGTGAAACAGGAGATGTTAAACTGCTGAGGCAATCGTGTCATAGTATATATAAGGAGCCTCCAAAATCAGCCTAGTCCTTCAAGAGCAAGGATCATTCAAGATTTGGCAATTTTCCAACAGATGCTTCAGCAAATAATCCAGCACTTTGAGAACAGTATATTCCCCACAGGCAAATTGGAAGGATTTGGGGCATTTCACCCTCTACAGTGCACAATATTTAAAATATTCAAGGAATCTGGTCAAATCTTGGTGCGTATAGGGCAAGACGAAAACCACTTCTGAATGTGTGTGATCTCTAATCCCTCTGACATCACTGTGTTAAAAAACATAATTCATCTGTAATGGATATCATGAACATGGGCTTGGGATAACTTTAGTAAACCTTTGTTAGTCAACACCACTCGCCGCTGCATCCACAGATGCAAGTTAAGACTTTACTATGCAAAGCAGAAGCCCTACATCAACACTGTCCAGAAGCGCTGCCGACTTCTCTGGGCTCGGCCTCATCTTAGATGGAAAGAAGAGCAGTGAAATCATGTTTTTTGGTCCGATGAGTCCACATTTCAAATAGTTTTTGAACACAGCCGTCGTGTTCTCCGGGCCAAAGAAGAAAAGAACCATCCAAGCTGTTATCAGCGTCAGGTCCAAAAGCCAGTGTCTGTATGGGCCAGGGGTGTGTCAGTGCCCATGGCATGGGTAACTCACACATCTGTGAGGGCACCATTAATGCGGACAGGTATGTACAAATTTTGGAGCAGCATATGCTGCCATCCAGCACCGTCTTTTCTAGGGACTTCCCGGCAGCAGCACAACTTCAAACCACATACTGGCCGAATAAGCAGAGAGTGTGGGTGCTAGATTGGCCTGCCTGCAGTCCTGACCATCTCCAATTGAGAATGTGTGGCGCATTATGAAGCGCACAACATGACAACGAAGACCCTGTACAATTGTGCAGCTGAAGACCTGCATAATGGTTGAATGGGGGAAAATTCCACTTTTTAAACTTAACAGACTTGTGTCTTCAGCTCCTAAATGCTTAATAAGTGTTATTAGAAGAAATGGTGATGTTTCACAATGGTAAACACTTGACAGTCCCAACTTTTTTGGAGTGTGTTGCAATCATCTGATTTGAAATTACTGTACATAAAAAAAAAAAAAAAAAAATGAAATTCACAAGGTAAAACATCATATAATGTTTAGTTGTTCAATATAGCAAAGCGTGAATAAAATTTACAAATCACTCCTTTTTGTTTTTATTAGCTTTTTTCTTACTGTCCCAACTTTTTTGGAATTGGGGTTGTACATGTCATACTTGACATTTTGAACTTTCATTTTAATTTACAAGTAAGCAATGACTTGATTTTTGTGGGTTAAGAGTACTCGACTACTAAATTACTCGATAATGCCCATTCTTATTAAGCATACTTGTACTGTAGATATCCAATTAGACATGTTGGCCACTTGTGTTTATTTACGCTCTGAATCGCTGCATGTCTTGTGAATGTGGCGAGAATGAAAATCACAACATGAGGCACCTATACATAATTGAGCTTTGGTCCCTAGTCAAAGATTCTAGTACAGGGTGAGTATTCTGTCACTTGATAACTTACACAAAGCATGTTAAAAATAGAACAAAGTCAATAGACCAGCATTTTGTCATGCCATTTTTACGACTTAATAATGTTAACACAGCAATGTGTGAATGTTTGTGAGAACATTTAACACTAGAGCTAGCCTATCCTACTTCCAAAATTTTGAAGATGCATGATAATCAAATCTCAATTAATTGTCACATTCTGGGTGTCATAATACTATTTGATTCAAAGTCTAACTTGTAACAATGTTTGGTAAGCAGCTTGAGCTGAACCATCAGAAAGAGGAACTGGTGAAGCAGTAGTTCTGTCAGATCGAGGAAACCAAACTAAAGAACAGAAAGATTCGGTATGACTCATTATTTATGTTTTTTATAACAGAAGAGAAATAGGAAACTCCTAGCATCTTGTTGTTATGGTCTCTTCTAATATCAGACATATACTATATAGATAGATAGATATAGATACAGTATATATAGATACTATATATATATATATATATATATATATATATATATATATATATATATATATATATATATATATACAGGTGCATCTCAATAAATTAGAATGTCGTGGAAAAGTTCATTTATTTCAGTAATTCAACTCAAATTGTGAAACTCGTGTATTAAATAAATTCAATGCACACAGACTGAAGTAGTTTAAGTCTTTGGTTCTTTTAATTGTGATGATTTTGGCTCACATTTAACAAAAACCCACCAATTCACTATCTCAACAAATTAGAATATGGTGACATGCCAATCAGCTAATCAACTCAAAACACCTGCAAAGGTTTCCTGAGCCTTCAAAATGGCCTCTCAGTTTGGTTTACTAGGCTACACAATCATGGGGAAGACTGCTGATCTGACAGTTGTCCAGAAGACAATCATTGACACCCTTCACAAGGAGGGTAAGCCACAAACATTCATTGCCAAAGAAGCTGGCTGTTCACAGAGTGCTGTATCCAAGCATGTTAACAGAAAGTTGAGTGGAAGGAAAAAGTGTGGAAGAAAAAGATGCACAACCAACCGAGAGAACCACAGCCTTATGAGGATTGTCAAGCAAAATCGATTCAAGAATTTGGGTGAACTTCACAAGGAATGGACTGAGGCTGGGGTCAAGGCATCAAGAGCCACCACACACACAGACGTGTCAAGGAATTTGGCTACAGTTGTCTTATTCCTCTTGTTAAGCCACTCCTGAACCACAGACAACGTCAGAGGCATCTTACCTGGGCTAAGGAGGAGAACTGGACTGTTGCCCAGTGGTCCAAAGTCCTCTTTTCAGATGAGAGCAAGTTTTGTATTTCATTTGGAAACCAAGGTCCTAGAGTCTGGAGGAAGGGTGGAGAAGCTCATAGCCCAAGTTGCTTGAAGTCCAGTGTTAAGTTTCCACAGTCTGTGATGATTCGGGGTGCAATGTCATCTGCTGGTGTTGGTCCATTGTGTTTTTTGAAAACCAAAGTCACTGCACCCGTTTACCAAGAAATTTTGGAGCACTTCATGCTTCCTTCTGCTGACCAGCTTTTTAAAGATGCTGATTTCATTTTCCAACCAAAAGTTGGTTAAATGACCATGGTGTTGGTGTGCTTGAATGGCCAGCAAACTCACCAGACCTGAACCCCATAGAGAATCTATGGGGTATTGTCAAGAGGAAAATGAGAAACAAGAGACCAAAAAATGCAGATGAGCTGCAGGCCACTGTCAAAGAACCTGGGCTTCCATAACACCTCAGCAGTGCCACAACCTGATCACCTCCATGCCACGCCGAATTGAGGCAGTAATTAAAGCAAAAGGAGCCCTTACCAAGTATTGAGTACATATACAGTAAATGAACATACTTTCCAGAAGGCCAACAATTCACTAAAAATGTTTTTTTTTATTGGTCTTATGATGTATTCTAATTTTTTGAGATAGTGAATTGGTGGGTTTTTGTTAAATGTGAGCCAAAATCATCACAATTAAAAGAACTAAAGACTTAAACTACTTCAGTCTGTGTGCATTGAATTTATTTAATACACGAGTTTCACAATTTGAGTTGAATTACTGAAATAAATGAACTTTTCCATGACATTCTAATTTATTGAGATGCACCTGTATATATATATACATACACTATATTGCCAAAAGTATTCGCTCACCCATCCAAATAATTTAATTCAGGTGTTCAAATCACTTCCATGGCCACAGGTATATAAAATGAAGCACCTAGGCATGCAGACTGCTTCTACAAACATTTGTGAAAGAATGGGCCGCTCTCAGGAGCTCAGTGAATTCCAGCGTGGTACTGTGATAGGATGCCACCTGTGCAGCAAGTCCAGTCGTGAAATTTCCTCGCTACTAAATATTCCACAGTCAACTGTCAGTGGTATTATAACAAAGTGGAAGCGATTGGGAATGACAGTAACTCAGCCACGAAGTGGTAGGCCACGTAAAATGACAGAGCGGGGTCAGCGGATGCTGAGGCGCATAGCGCGCAGAGGTCGCCAACTTTCTGCAGAGTCAATCGCTACAGACCTCCAAAGTTCATGTGGCCTTCAGATTAGCTCAAGAACAGTGTGTAGAGAGCTTCATGGAATGGGTTTCCATGGTCGAGCAGCTGCATCCAAGCCATACATCACCAAGTGCAATGCAAGCGTTGGATGCAGTGGTGTAAAGCACGCCGCCACTGGACTCTAGAGCAGTGGAGACGCGTTCTCTGGAGTGACAAATCACGCTTCTCCATCTGGCAATCTGATGGACGAGTCTGGGTTTGGCGGTTGCCAGGAGAACGGTACTTGTCTGACTGCATTGTGCCAACTGTGAAGTTTGGTGGAGGAGGGATTATGGTGTGGGGTTGTTTTTCAGGAGCTGGGCTTGGCCCCTTAGTTCCAGTGAAAGGAACTCTGAATGCTTCAGCATACCAAGAGATTTTGGGCAATTCCATGCTCCCAACTTTGTGGGAACAGTTTGGGGATGGCCTCTTCCTGTTCCAACATGACTGCACACCAGTGCACAAAGCAAGGTCCATAAAGACATGGATGAGCGAGTTTGGTGTGGAAGAACTTGACTGGCCTGCACAGAGTCCTGACCTCAACCCGACAGAGCACCTTTGGGATGAATTTGAGCGAAGACTGTGAGCCAGGCCTTCTCGTCCAACATCAGTGTCTGACCTCACAAATGCGCTTCTGGAAGAATGGTCAAAAATTCCCATAAACACACTCCTAAACCTTGTGGAAAGCCTTCCCAAAATAGTTGAAGCTGTTATAGCTGCAAAGGGTGGGCCGACGTCATATTAAACCCTATGGATTAAGAATGGGATGTCACTTAAGTTCATATGCGTCTAAAGGCAGGTGAGCGAATACTTTTGGCAATATAGTGTATATATATAAGTCAGAAGTTTACATACACTTAGGTTGAAGTCATTAAAACTAATTTTTTTAACCATTCCACAAATTTCATATTAGCAAACTATAGTTTTGCCAAGTCGTTTAGGACATCTACTTTGTGCATGACACGAGTAATTTTTCCAACAATTGGTAACAGACAGATTATTTCACTTTTAATTGACTATATCACAATTCCAGTGGGTCAGAAGTTTACATACCCTAAGTTAACTGTGCCTTTAAGCAGCTTGGAAAATTCCAGAAAATTATGTCAAGCCTTTAGGCAGTTAGCCAATTAGTTTCTGATAGGAGGTGTACTGAATTGGAGGTGTACCTGTGGATGTATTTTAAGGCCTACCTTCAAACTCAGTGCCTCTTTGCTTGACATCTTGGGAAAATCAATAGAAAGACCTCAGAAAAAAATTGTGGACCTCCACAAATCTGGTTCATCCTTGGGAGCAATTTCCAAACGCCTGAAGGTACCACGTTCATCTGTACAAACTTTAGTACGCAAGTATAAACACTATGGGACCACACAGCCATCATACCGCTCAGGAAGGAGATGCATTCTGTCTCCTGGAGATGAATGTACACTGAACAAAAATATAAACGCAGCATGTAAAGTGTTGGTCTCATGTTTCATGAGCTGAAATAAAAGATCCCAGAAATTTTCCATACGCATTGATTAGATTAGATTAGGGCCTAATAAATTTATTTCAATTGACTTATTTCCTTAAATGAACTGTAACTCAGTAAAATCTTTGAAATTGTTGCATGTTGCGTTTATATTTTTGTTCAGTATAATTTGGTGCGAAAAGTGCAAATCAATACCAGAACAACAGCAAACAGTTTGCAAGTGCACATGGGGACAAAGATCTTACTTTTTGGAGAAATTTCCTCTGGTCTGATGAAACAAAAATTGAACTTTTTGGCCATAATGACCATCGTTATGTTTGGAGGAAAAAGGGAAAGACTTGCAAGCCGAAGAACACCATCCCAACCGTGAAGCATGAGGGTGGCAGCATCATGTTGTGGGGGTGCTTTGCTGCAGGAGGGACTGGTGCACTTCACAAAATAGATGGCATCTTGAGGAAGGAAAATTACGTGGGTATATTGAAGCAACATCTCAAGACATCAGCCATGAAGTTAAAGCTCGGTCACAAATGGGTCTTCCAAATGGACAATGACCCCAAGCATACCTCAAGTTGTGGCAAAATGGCTTAAGGACAACAAAGTCAAGGTATTGGAGTGGCCATCACAAAGCCCTGACCTCAGTCTGATAGAAAATTTGTGGGCAGAACTGAAAAAGCGTGTGCGAGCAAGGAGGCCTACAAAACTGACTCAGTTACACCAGTTCTGTCTGGAGGAATGGGCCAAAATTCCAGCAACTTATTGTGAGAAGCTTGTGGAAGGCTACCCAAAACATTTGACCCAAGTTAAACAATTTAAAGGAAATGCTACCAAATACTAACAAAGTATATGTAAACTTCTGACCCACTGGGAATGTGATGAAAGAAATAAAAGCTTAAATAAATCATTCTCTCTACAATTATTCTGACATTTCACATTCTTAAAATAAAGTAGTGATCCTAACTGACATAAGACAGGGAATGTTTTCTACGATTAAATGTCAGGAATTGTGAAAAACTGAGTTTAAATGTATTTGGCTAAGGTGTATGTAAACTTCTGACTTCAACTGAATATATATATATATATATATATATATATATATTACAATTATCAGCATGTGCAGGTGTCATTAGAACAACAGAACATTTGTAATACATCCAGATTATGAAATCTACTTGTTAAACAATTTTACATTTTAAACCATCAGAGTCCATTTTATTGCTATTATAACTGCTTTAGAAGTGTGTAATATCATGAGGTAGTCCAGACAACTCATTTTAGGATGAAGTTCCAGACTGCAGTTGATGGAGCAGCACAAAAACGTGTCCACTGTCTTTGTAAGTGGCCTTCAAATGAAGGGATTGATGTTATAAAAAAATAAATAAATACAAAAAACACTGAGCATTCTTTAAAATAAACCACTTTTTTCATTATAGATCAGAACGCTCTAAAGCATGCATTTGAGAATACCTTCTTTCTCCCCTTTGACTCTTTATTTTCCAGACTCCACAGAGACTACCAGCAGAGATACAGTCTGCAGAGTACACCACTGAGCAGTTGCTAAAGGCTGGTACGTTGTTTTATTAATTTTGTTCCATCTCTTACGTTCCATGGCCCTCCCCATGCTCAGTGTGCGAATGCATGTTTAGTGTGATATTTTCCATACCTCATGGCTTTACTCAGACATTCAGGTCAAATTAGTAATTTTTCCAAATCTCATTTGTTCAGTTATCCAGACAGCTTTCTGCATCACTGTCGGACTAGATGACTTGCAACTGTTGGATTGTACAGGAATGTAACCTTGTGACTTTCGTTTCGTTCGTTTGAATTCTAAACATTTCGACTGACAGTCAAACAATAACCCAACATCATACTCTTAAGTAATCTTTTTACGATGTATGTTTGTGTGTATACCCATAGAGAGCAACAGAAACTGGAACAGTTGACCAAGCTGCTGGGCAGGTTAAGCCAAACCCACAATGGAGAGATGCAAATAGATACCTGTGACACAGCATCATGAATATCTCACATTTAGCATACCTGAATTGTGTGAGCATCACTTATCAGTTTTCACCTCTTAGTTATATGCAACTTTACAGAATTAGAAGAGCACCTTAGATATTCTTTTCTCTCCAGTTGTTTCCTGTTTAACTTGTAACCAATTACATTGTTTTGATGTTGCCAATATAAAAATTAATGAATATTGGCATAAACAACAATCAAATATACCCCGAACATGCAATATACATTTCTAGACCATTTATTCTGAATTTATTACACAATAAAAAAACTGTTAACGTATCTAGTTTCCCAAAAATGTGTATTTATGAACTGTAGCGATGACATACATTTCTCATCTTAACAACTGACTAGAAAGACTATTAAATTCCATCACACTCCTCGATCAGATATACAGTATTAGATCAGCTTCCAGTTTGCATACATCAGTCCAATGACACATCCATTAGGGCACTCTGGGAATTCTTTGGTGTTCAGTAATACCATTCTACCATTCAATTACATTTTGCATTGACAAAATACAGGGCAAAGCCCAGCCCTGAGAACATCTTTATCAAACATATATATTACAGTTTCTCCTGCCAACATACATAGCTAATGCAGAAATGTATAATTTTACCATGTGTAGAAACCATTATACTGTAATTTCATGTGTTCCTTAGAGTTTTTTTTATTTCTTGTTGACTTAACAGTAAACAACAAAAACTACCCTGCCACATGACTTTATGACCATGTGGTTTCAATTCAATCCACTTCCTTGACAGCATACTTTTGAAAGTAAAAGACAGTTTCCATACATTCCTTGCATACTTACTTGCTACCGAATTCTGACAGTTTCAGATTGCAGAATTTCTGTGTTCTTTACTTTAAATTATAGAAGTCTTCCAGCAATGTCTGTTTCCTTTATGTCTGTGATCATTGGCACAAGAGTCTTACCAAAGCATAATTTCAGCATGATGTGTCCTGGGGGGTTTTATGCGGTGTATGTTAATGAGGGTGTGTTTTAGGGCCTTCAGTATGGCATAATAATAATAATCTGCCCAGACTTGTTACTTTCCTTTACCAGAGTTGGAAATGGCGCATAACAACTGTTCACATGTACATATACAGTACATCATGAAGAAAGAAATGGTCCAGTTAAAAAGAAGGGAAAGTTTAGAAAAGCTTCTCAAAGTTTAAAGCCTTCTTTGGCCCCATTTGTATTCCTCTATCCTGTAGGGATGGTGTGCGATTACTATTATGAGGTATGCCCTGATGCCTTATAAGGGCAAATTGAATCCACTGAGGGCTCAGATTGGCACATAGTGAGGCATATTCCTCTTGCTGCAGCAAGACTCCTCATATTTGAGGTTGTGCTATTTTCATGGTCTGGTTACATGAGATCCATGAACCATTTAGGTTACTAGTCATTTAGCAGATGCTTTTATCTGAGGCGACTTAATTCCTTCTCTGTGTCTTTTCAGCAGTATCGGCCTTGTTTGGTACTGGGGACATTTTTTAGGTCCTTTGTGAGGAACATTGGCAACCTCTTCCATGTTTTGTTATCCCAGGTTATTCCCCATCTGTTGAGAGGTAGAGTGACAGATATGTGAGTGAAACATGATCTTACCAATCTCCCATCCTTCTACCCAACCCATCCCCACAAATAGTAAAGGAGATTCTATGATATGCTGTTTCAATGATTTCTATTGTATATTAATTTTAATAAAACTTAAATTTAAATAAAATAGACTGGAGAGTAGGTTGCGACAAACAGATAATTAAATGGTACAGAATATGCTTAAAATGTAACAAAAGAACTGTGAAAATTCTAGGTATAATTTGCCCATCAAACCACAAAATACATTTAAAGCAAATAGTAAATAAACAAGTAAAGGGTAATTATATAAAATATATACAATAAATGTAATTTGACGTCATCATCTACATCATCAACTTCTTTGCCTAGAATTTGTATATTTCACGAGTCCCATACTAAAAGTTAACTGAAAATACTGTAAAAGGCTCTTATGTGACTGATCTAATAGGACTTTGCTCTGCCTTCTCTACACTTCCCTGTTCCCAGCAACACTCTTCTTGGCTACGACAAGAGTACCTCGAATCGACTGTAGACTTTCTTTTCCTTGCGCATGCTCTCTATTCTCTTCAGCAGATTGTCCCTCTCCTGTGGGTTGACCGGAGGTCGGCTGAACCGGTTCCGGCTTTGATCCCGGAGGGTATCTTCCTTGTCCCCTTCACCTTTCCCGGACTCTTCAGCCTGCTTTGCCAGTTCCTGTCTATTCTTCTGGCTATTTGCAGATATTTGCTCAAGGATCACTTTGGTATCATCCCTGAGGTTACTGCTGAACAGCACATTCGAGGTAGAGGACTGATAGCGTGATTGGGTTGATTTAGTATTGGGTTTGTTGTTCTCTAATGTTGTTGAAGATGATATAGATTCTGAATGTGTCCCTTTGTCTGAGGGCTTCTCTTGTACCTCAGGAACGGTTTTCATCGACTTGTCTTCTGTAGAGCCTGACACTCCTGAATTCTTTTTTTCTCCCTTTGGCCCAAGGAAACCCCTCAATCTTTGTGTTTGTTTCTTGAGGAAGTCAAGGGCTTTTGTATCTTTGCTATCAGAGCCCACAAGGTTTAGGGAGGTATTGGAGCCCTGCTGGGTGAGGCTTAGACTTTCTTTGGACTCTGTGCATGACATGCCTGATGAGCTGAGGCTGCGAGACTTCTTGAGCTCACTCTTTTCAGCATCTGTTGCATCTGTGAGAATCTCATCACCGCATGAGATACGTCGAGCTTGAGAGCTCTTGAAAGGTTTTAATGTGTCTTTATTGAAGAACTTGGGTGAGGGGAAAAGCTTAGGTGACTTTGTGACAGTTAGTTCCTTAGCTGGCTCTATTTTTGCTGCATCAGCTGTATTCTCAGTCAGAGTTTTGCTGTTTGTGTATGGCCTGTCAACACACACTTCTAAAGGTTTTGGTTTTGTAGGAATCACTGGGTGCTTTGCAGTGGGATCTGTTTGCGCAGCTGGTGGGTTTTGTATCTGTACAGTGGACTCCTCTGAAGTAACTGACACATTTGGAATTTTGATTGCTGTTACACTTGGTTGTGTATCAGAGAGGTCTGGCTTTATCATGGATGGTTCTTGTCTATTAGGAACTAAATCTAATTGTAATTTAGACTTTCTCTTTGCTGCCAGTTCTTTGAAGTACTGAAGTCGGCTTGCTGGATCATTCATGTTTAGGAAAGAAGGTATTTGCTGAGATGTTGACAGCTCCTTTGGCTGTGTAACTTTGCTTTGGTCTTCATGTACAGTTTCTTCTGGTTTCTCCTTTTCTTTATTAGGTTCCTCTTTGATGTTTGTGGCATCTTGTATTGTCGTCAGATCTCCCATTGAAGAGTTATTACCATCTTTTTCGTCTGTAATTTTATGCTTGTTCCAATCAAATGGCTCTCTTGAAAGTGATTTCCTCTTCTCCAGAATCTCTGCCACAACAGATGAGTAACGAATAGGCTCTGACTCCTCTTTCTCCTCTTGCAGCTCCCCACCAGATTTAGCCTGTAAGGAGCTGTGTTGCTCCAGCTTAGAGGAGCTGAAGATTAATGAAGATCGTAGTCTTGAGCTCCTTTGCAGCATTGGATTAATTCGAGATCGGAACGACTCATGCTTGGTGATGCTTATCTCCTTTTGTTCTTTAATCTCTACATCTTTTTCATTATCTGTTGATGATGCTAGTGATGAAGCTGAAATTGCTGGCTTCAAAGTGTCAGTACCTGTGGGCCCCAGATCAGAGCTAATATCTTTTACTTGTTTCCTCTCTTGAAAAATGGGTTTACCGAAGCGTGGCCGCAAATCAAGGTTTGGCTTAGTTTGGAAATCTGGAGGTTCTCTTGTTTTGAAATGGTCAGGTTGTTGCTGTGGCTCATCAAAGGCATCTGGACCTATGGGCTGATGCAGGCCCTCCTCCCCTGCATCTTCATAGGTGCTGAGGTAAGAGTTGATTCTCCAGCTCCGTAATCCCTGCTTCACATTGGCATCCTGGGATTGCCGTGCCTGGTCTCCAGTGGGGAACATCTGCTTGTGCTCTGGAGGATGTGGCTGAGTTGGCGAACTCTGACAGGCATATGCATGGCCCACAGATGGCCTCTTGTGGCTGTGTGGGCCATAGCGCCCCCCTCCAGAATGATTCTGTTTTTCTGAACCATGTCTGAGGTCATCAGACGATAAAACATTAAGGTTTCCTGGTGCTTCAAGTTCAGAGGGATATGCAGAATCAGAGTACTGGTCTATCTGGTGCAACCCAACGTTGAGCGGGTCATAGCGCCCAGGATCAGGTCCAACACCCTCACTCTGATAGTAATGTTGTTCTCTCTGGTAATGTGATTCCATCTCCTCCAAGTTGTTCATTACGCGATGCTTCATATACTGCCGGGAGGAGGCGTAGGTCTCACGTGTGCCCTCAGCATAACTATGCCGCTTAAATGCATCCATTTCCATCTGCCTGGAAGCTAACATTGAGCGGCCTTGATCCAAGAATGACTGTTGCATTCTGAACTGCTGTGATGCATATTTTGTGACCTGCATAGCACCTGCACCTGGTTCAGGAGAATGGCGGAATGGGTCATCCCTCCGAAAAGGCAGTATAGAATCAACACGATCCCCAAATTGGTAAGCAGTAAGTTCAGGCTGACGAAGAAATCCTCTGGGATTCCTCTGTGACTGAGTCCTTTTTAAGCCAAACTGGTTGCCAAGGTAACTATTTGTGCTGTTCTGTGGCATGGGTACAAGTGCATTTTCAACAGTAAGTGGCTGAGACTGAGCAAACAAAATACGAAACTCCTCGTCAAAAGTGGCAACTAGTTCTCCAAGGAACAAATGGGCAATGCAGCGGTGGATCTTCTCAAAAGACCACATAAAGCTGAAGAAAGAGGGAGTTTACAATGTCATCAGTGTCACTCTGAAGTGGGCATGTTTTTACAATAAATTCTCTTGGGTTTGGCTAAGTTTAGTTCTTATCTGCATTCAAATATAGCTGAGCTCACCTATAGTTTCCACTGAGCACGGCTCTGCAGTCTGAAAGAAGAAAACGGTCCATCACTTGACCTTTAAATGACTTCCCTGTGCGGCAGAAATAGGTAACACCTGCCACTGTCCGTACTCGCATCATCTGTAATCATTGAAGTTATCATACACAGTATTTTGAGCCAATGGTTTCTTAATATTCATAATGTATTTAAATCTACAATCCAAAGGAACGTCATTGTACCATTGTGCATGGCACTTAACCCATTAATCCCAGGGGGACAGTTGTGCAATAAGTGTACTCCAAGTTGTTTTAGATTAAATGTAAAAAAAAAAAACTATTTGGTGAAATGTTTTGGTTAATCTTACATGCATCATATCCAGGTTAACTTTGCAGTTTGTCACCATTGAAACAAAATGATGGGCATTTTGTTCATCCAGCAGAATATAGACAGGTACATGACGTGCTGCAGCATCCAAAAGATCAGAAAATATATCAACATCTGTGAAAATATCCATCACCACTGCAATGACCTGTTTGTGAAACAAGGAAATAAACATGTAAAACAGCATCTGTACATCAGTTTATTTGGAGAGTAGCCAATTAAAACTAACCAAATTACAATTAATTTCCTTTTCATGACAAACCAAATGAACGGGTGTAATGATTTAACAACATATGAAGAATCAGAAACAAAAAAATCTAGTTTTTGAGACATCCACTGTGTGTACATTTTACATTATGTACTTCATTCCAACCTGACTTCATTTATACAGTACTAACCTGATGAGCATTTTTGATGAGTCGTCGGGCCTGTTCCTTAATGCTGGGCATGTCAGGTTCTGAGGGGTTTACCAACATTGTGACTTCTGTGGGCCCCACAAAACTGTGCTGCTGTAGAGGCCAGCCAAGGTCAAGTCCAGGTGCATCCAAATCAGAGTGCAGTGGCCAGTAGGTGTCAGAAGACCCATCCTGATCCATTTCATGATAGGGCAGTTCTGGTACATTTCCAGCGCTCTGAGGTGACCGTAAAGTGCTTTTAATATGCTCAATCTCTGGCCTTGACAAGAACTCAACTACATTAGCATTTTGTAAGAAACTGTAATAGCCCTCAAGGTCTTCCTCCACCAGTGCATCAATAGCCATACGATACTCTTCCCGGTAATGGGGGCGCAAGTAATTGGGATCCAGGGGGTTTTCTCCCACTGAAGAACTCTGGGAGCGATGGGCCATGGTGGAGCAGGGAAAACAACCTGAGAAACAATTTTCAATTAATGAAAATCTAACAGAGCATCTGGAAATAATAATTTGAATGATATATAATATTTCGTTTGTCGGTGGGTTTTTCTTTTTTCTTTTATCAAAATGTCATAACTTGCTCTTTCTGTGATATAACTGACTACTCTGCTTATGTACGCAAGGCTGTGCTGCAGTTAAGCTAAATTTTTAGTCACTGCCTCTTCAAGAGCCTGTCATGTAAACAAACCTTGCGTCAAAGCAGCTAATGCAGAGATAAAGTATTTTAAAGTGTATTTTTGCCTAAAAACCCGTTCCCTAACCTAAACTACCTTGGCCGAATGAAGGAGGAATAACAGCGGATTTGCGGTTGTGTTCGAGACATTTCACGCATGAATGCTTCCAGAGGTGATTACTTCTGAGTGGACTGCGAGTCGGATGCTGAAAAAGTGACGAGTTTATTTATGTTATCTTGGGAGTAAGGCCACATCCACACTAATATGCTTAAGGCCGAAACATACTTCACGCAAGTACACAAACGCAGATGTGAGCGTTTGGCCAACGCGTGGTCCCGTTGTACATGTATTACGTTAGCTCTTGCGTTGCTCTGGTGGTTACAAACCTCAGACCACAAGTGGGCAATAGATTTTTTAGGCATGACCACGAAACCAGTGCTGCATCCGAAACCAGGTAATGCTGCCTTTGGAGGCTGTATACGGAGGCAGGATGAAAATAAGGTGCTTTTCAAACTGTTCAGAGACCAGTTTCCTTAAGAGTTCCATTCATTCAAAACAGCTGTCAATAGTGTTTTCGGATGCAGCCCGGATGTGGTAGGTGAGTCGATATTTGAGGAGTGGGGAGAGACATGGAGAAAAAACAAGTTTGTTTGAATGGACTGGGGACAAAAAGTTGTATATATTATTTTGAAAAGATTCAACTGAAATTGCTGCCCGAGTCCACCATGACAGTTGTTGATTGAAAGAAGAAAATCCACTCTAGCCCCCTTTGCGGGAAAGCAGCGTGTACTTACTTTTACTATGAATTGAGCGCTGACACATTTCACAATGCAACAATGTGTGAAATCGAGCTTGCGTAGCAAGGTGCGTCTGCGTTCACATACTTGCGCAGAGTATGTTTGGGCCTTTAGGCATTTTTGTCAGCGAAAACAGC
The DNA here is from genome assembly GCF_019703515.2 of Myxocyprinus asiaticus. Lineage (NCBI taxonomy): Eukaryota > Metazoa > Chordata > Actinopteri > Cypriniformes > Catostomidae > Myxocyprinus > Myxocyprinus asiaticus. The sequence continues at coordinate 17,988,846 of NC_059373.1, read as the reverse complement.
TTTTTGAAAATGCTCTCCCAAGTGGATAAAGTTGAAAATGGCGTCTTTGCGTTGTAGTGTGGTCTGCAAAAACGAGTATATCTGAAAACAGTGACTTGTTGTTATGTGACGCAGTCATGTGATCCATTCAACCAAAACAATCAAGATGGCAGCCTGTGTTATATCGGTGTTGTTGTATCTGATATTCAATTTGATAGCATTGTTAAAAATAAATGTTACTATGTACAGCCTTCACATTCCATTCCTTCAAAGGTGACAGGAAGTTTACTCGCAATTGGTGTTTGGCAGCGTAACACAAATACAATTGCGTTTTAGACCACATGCGATGCAATCCGCATGCGCATTAAGAGGATTTAAGCGTTTTCATCTTTTTCAGTGTGGATAAGCAACTTTTGGAAAATGCTTAAAAACAGCAGTGTGGATGGAGAGCATTTTGAAAACGAAAACGCCTTTTTCAAATGTATGCGGATTAATGTAGACACAGCCTAAGTGTTCTTTTTTCCCTTTATATTTAGTGTATTGTGATTCAAAACATTGAAATATTGTGATCTTTTACTTGCTTGTTTCTCATTCATCTGCACTGGACTTGCACAATGGCTCCAGTTTCATAAGCAAAGATCACAATGTGCAGGGTGCGTTTGTGGGATGGTTATGTATTGTTGTCAGTTAGATCATCATTCGGTTCTCAAGTCAGTTCAAAAGCGGGCCGGTATTGAGATTGCTTCTCGGTTTTCTCTGGCTCTGGCACAAGCAGCACATTGGAAAGGGTGTGTGTGTCTGTTTGTTGACTGCAAACTCGCATTCAGGTCTGCCTCCATTCCGATGTGCAATGCCCACTTTTCAAAATCCAATCAACAACCATTGGATAAAATCTAAAGTCCCTGCCCTACATTTCCTTTCTTGTTTGATAAGCCGTTTCATTCTGAAATACGTCACAATACAGAAGTAAAGTTGGTTGCAATTTCTGTTTCATTCTGTAGCTGTCAAACTTATTGAATATAAGTATAGGATAAAATTTGAAATGTATATTAAAATAGTTAGATACTGTATACGGGGATTTTGGGGATATATTTGGGGATTATGGTTATTGAAGTTCTTCACCAAGCATTCCGTTATTTGATATGATTTTTTAAATATAAGTAAAAGTTGAATAACGTGTACTGGTGGCTTCAGTAGAAGCACATACCACTGATTGTAAGTCTACCTTTAAAGTTAATAAATTATCGTTAATAATCAATTCCCCTGTGAAAACAATAAATGGGATTTTACTTCCAGAACCATACTGTTGTGCTCTATTTTCAATTAAATAATCCTTGCAAAAAGTTTTACAGTTTTAGCAGAAACAGGTTTGTAGAGTAGCTATGCAATAGATGTAAGCACTGTGGTATTTGATCATCAAAGCAAATACCTAAATGAAAGAAATTAAGATTTAAACAGAAATAAAAACAACACTGTGTTTGGACCAGTGTCAAAATTGTGTATCATACGTACTATGATACTGAAGGAACCAGGAAGGAAAACAATATATGCATGCTAAGGCAAAAATCTGTCTGACATTTGCATATCAGATGTTTCACAAACAAATAAGTAAAATCAAGAAACAGTCAAATGTTTCCAAGTTTAATAATAAAATGTTGATGAAACCAAACAAATGTTTGCCTTGCTGATCAACAGCAAATTTTTCAAAATTTCCAAATTCAACTGCTAAACCTCTACTTTTGTATTCCATTTTGACATGGTTTTGATTCACTCGCTGAAAAACTCTAGAAGCTGTTTAACTTAATGTGTACGTATGGAATTCCTATCCATTCTGTGATCTCCCAGACAATGACCTCTCAGCAAGGTTAGGATCCAGTATGACATATAAAGCTTATGGACACTTAAGTACATTTGTTTGTATTTTAGACATCACCATAGAAACGGTGGCAGCCAGTTGGCGAGTGACTCATTGCGGCCGAAAGGGGAAGAGAACAGACATCAACAGAAAGGGAAAATTGAAGAAACATGTGACTGAACCATAGAAGGGAGTGTTATGCTGATGTTCTTGTGAAAGAAACTCAGTGAGCTCTAACTGTGCAAGTTAGAATTAGACTTTGAGTAGATCATAAAATTGTCAAAGACACGTGGCTGATTCATAGCATGTTGATAACACTGTGATAGTAAACTTACCATTTGTACAAAAAGTTCAGTAGTCTATTTTAAGATTCTCAAAACAATTCTCAAAAAGTGGCAACTAGAATTTTCTGATTGCATCTAACATTAGACAAAAATGACATTATCTAATTTCTATTTTACATTTTTATGCTCTGCCTATGTACAGTATAGTATTGTTTATTATCATAATTCAGTCTAATCTGATGCCAATGCTGTCAGCATGTTTCCTTATAAGGGTGACACCCAGACCAGTATATCATGTTGGAGCAGATTCAACCAAGTTTACCAGACACTGCATTGATTTAATTTAAATGTCTCTGTTTATTAAGACTGAACTTGTTTATTAAAATCTTATTAAAATCTTAGGGGTTATACAAAGTTTATACAACAATTGACTGATTTATCAATAATTGAAAAATCCAACCATGCTTTTGGTTAGCAAAATGGGAAACAAATACCCAAGAGAATAAATCAGAGGCATTTCCATATGGTAATTAATCATTAATATTATGAAATTAATATTCGGTTCTATTGATCCAGGGTTGGGAGACTCTATAAGGGTTTGATGCTGCACTGTCAATACCAATCGTTAAATGTGATTCAGTTTTACTTTCTGAGAAGTTGTGTTTTCACACACATTCTGCACAGGCATTCGCTCATGCATTACATTCTTACACTCAAGACAGAGCAAGAAATTACCTAGGCTGAAGATGCTTCAAATTCCTGGGATATCATTAACAATAGGTGTGAAGATTGACATATAACAGGTATTTTTCAGTGGTCTAGTTTTTGTCTAGAACAAAATTACCAGCAAGACGAAGTACTCAATGTTTAGCATAAGTATGTTAATTCATACTCTGTATGTACAGATGTGCAGTGATCTTAATAATTATTTTCAGTAAACTAAGAATGAGTTTTTACATGACTAAAACCTTTACCCTGACACTCCTTCACTATTCAGAAAGATTGTTAAGAGCAAGACTCCAATAAACACGAGACCAGTGTAGTTTATGAGGTTTTGTATTACAACCCCAATTCCGAAACTTTGGGACAGAATGAACAATGCTAATAAAAAACTAAAATGAGTGATTTTTAAATTATATTCACCCTTTGCTATATTGAAAGCACTACAGCTACACATAATTTGATGTTTTACCTTGTGAATTTAATTTTATTTATTTATTTATTTTTTATGTACAGTAATTTCAAATCAGATGATTGCAAAACGCTCCAAAAAAGTTGGGACTGTCGAGTGTTTACCACTGTGAAACATAATTTCTTCTAATAACACCTATTAAGCATTTAGGCACTGAAGACAAGTTTGTTAAGTTTAAAAAGTGGAATTTTCCCCCATTCAAACATTATGCTGCATCCTTCCAGCTGCACAATTGTACGGGGTCTTCGTTGTCGTGTTGTGCACTTCATAATGCGCCATATATTCTCAACTGGAGATGGTCAGGACTGCAGGCAAGCCAATCTAGCACCCACACTCTCTGCTTATTCGGCCAGTATGTGGTTTGAAGTTGTGCTGCTGCCGGGAAGTCCCTAGAAAAGACGGTGCTGGATGGCAGCATATGCTGCTCCAAAATTTGTACATACCTGTCCGCATTAATGGTGCCCTCACAGATGTGTGAGTTACCCATGCCATGGGCACTGACACACCCCTGGCCCATACAGACACTGGCTTTTGGACCTGACACTGATAACAGCTTAGATGGTCCTTTTCCTCTTTGGCCCGGAGAACACGACGGCTGTGTTCAAAAACTTTTTGAAATGTGGACTCTTCAGATGAAAAAACACGGTTCCACTGTTCTACTTTCCATCTAAGATGAGACCGAGCCCAGAGAAGTCGGCAGCGCTTCTGGACAGTGTTGATGTAGGGCTTCTGCTTTGCATAGTAAAGTCTTAACTTGCATCTGTGGATGCAGCGGCGAGTGGTGTTGACTAACAAAGGTTTACTAAAGTTATCCCAAGCCCATGTTCATGATATCCATTACAGATGGATTATGTTTTTTAACACATTGATGTCTGAGGGATTAGAGATCACACACATTCAGAAGTGGTTTTCGTCTTGCCCTATACGCACCAAGATTTGACCAGATTCCTTGAATATTTTAAATATTGTGCACTGTAGAGGGTGAAATGCCCCAAATCCTTCCAATTTGCCTGTGGGGAATATATTGTTCTCAAAGTGCTGGATTATTTGCTGAAGCATCTGTTGGAAAATTGCCAAATCTTGAATGATCCTTGCTCTTGAAGGACTAGGCTGTTTTTGGAGGCTCCTTATATACTATGACACGATTGCCTCACCTGTTTAACATCTCCTGTTTCACATTGCCTTGTTATTTTAACTCGTCGAATTGTTTTAGTCTTAAATTGCCCGTCTCAACTATTTTGGAAATTACCATACATTTTCAAAAAAAAAAAACAAAAAAAGAAAACTATGAAATTCACAAGGTAAAACATCATATAATGTGTAGTGCTTTCAATGTAGCAAAGGTTGTATATAATTTACAAATCACTCCTTTTTGTTTTATTAGCATTTTTCATACTGTCCCAACTTTTTTGGAATTGGGGTTGTACACATGTAGCTGTCAATTTCTCATTACTGTGTCTTGAACTAACAATAAACAATATTTTTACAGCATTTATTAATCTTGGTAAATGTTCATTTATGAATAGGCTACACAATTGTTCATTGTTGGTTTATGTTAGTAAATAATGCATTAAATAATGTTAACATACAACTTTCATTGTAAAATACATAAGTGTATGTTGAATTTAATAGCAACCAACAGTTAACTATTATTTCTCAGTGTAGTCATTTTACATATAATCCCCCTTTAACTTTTTAATTAGTTGGATTTCCATCTAAAGGTAATATTTCGATTTATTTATTTATTTTTTCATTTCACACTTGCATGAACATTTTAGACATCCTTCCCGAACATTTTTTTTTCATTAAACGTACAAGAATTACATATTTCTTTTCAGTTTCTCCAGACTCAAAGGGTAATATGCTTTAACTCTTTGATTTACATCATGTTCATCTTAAAAATTGTAATGCACTAAGACTGCTCAATCATCTTTTTTTATTATCTCTAAAATAATAATAACTTGACAATTGATCAAATGACTGATCTCAAATGATTTGTATGATTTTGTACAATTCTTAAGCATTAAGATTTACAGTTGAAGTCAGAAGTTTACATACACCTTAGCCAAATACATTTAAACTCAGTTTTTCACAATTCCTGACATTTAATCATAGAAAACATTCCCTGTCTTAGGTCAGTTAGGATCACTACTTTATTTTAAGAATGTGAAATGTCAGAATAATTGTAGAGAGAATGATTTATTTCAGCTCTTATTTCTTTCATCACATTCCCAGTGGGTCAGAAGTTCACATTCACTTTGTTAGTATTTGGTAGCATTGCCTTTAAATTGCTTAACTTGGGTCAAACGTTTTGGGTAGCCTTCCACAAGCTTCTCACAATAAGCTGTTGAAATTTTAGCCCATTCCTCCAGACAGAACTGGTATAACTGAGTCAGGTTTGTAGGCCTCCTTGCTCGCACACGCTTTTTTAGTTCTGCCCACAAATTTTCTACCGGACTGAGATCAGGGCTTTGTGATGGCCACTCCAATACCTTGACTTTGTTGTCCTTAAGCCATTTTGCCACAACTTTGGAGGAATGCTTGGGGTCATTGTCCATTTGGAAGAACCATTTGCGACCGAGCTTTAACTTCCTGGCTGATGTCTTGAGATGTTGCTTCAATATAGCCACATAATTTTCCTTCCTTATGATGCCATCTGTTTTGTGAAGTGCACCAGTCCCTCCTGCAGCAAAGCACCCCAACAACATGATGCTGCCACCCTCATGCTTCACGGTTGGACTGGTGTTCTTTGGCTTGCAAGCCTCACCCTTTTTCCTCCAAACATAATAATGGTAATTATGGCCAAACAGTTCAATTTTTGTTTCATCAGTCCAGAGGACATTTCTCCAAAAAGTAAGATCTTTGTCTCCATGTGCACTTGCAAACTGTAGTCTGGCTTTTTTATGGCGGTTTTGGAGCATTGGTTTCCTCCTTGCTGAGTAGTCTTTCAGGTTATGTTGATATAGGACTTGTTTTACTGTGGATATAGATACTTGTCTTTCTGTTTCTTCCAGCATCTTCACAAGGCACTTTTTGCACCAAACTACGTTCATCTCTAGGAGACAGAATCACGGCCCCTAACCACATCCTCCACAGTTTTAGCAATAAATGTTTTAATTTTCTAATGTTAAAATGTACATTTTTTCAATTATTTGTCTTCTTTATCTTATTTATGTATATATTTTGGATGGTTTATGCATATTTTTGTATTTTTTTATTTTATTTGTTTATTTTTTTTTCCTTCACCTGTACTTTATGATTGTATTCATACATTGTTTGATCTTACTGAACATTTATATAGAAAAAACTACACAGTTTTACCACCATTTGTGGACTTTTCAGGCGGTCCCTTACCACGCCCTCCACAGTATTAGCACATTTTAGCACAATGTGTGGACTTTTCAGACGATCCCTTACCCACCTTAGGCAAATTTTCCAATTTCTATCAATGTTAAATTGGCGATCTGGAATGATTTCACTGTGACACCATCTGACCATCTTAAATATGGGACAAATAGACGCATCATTTTATCTTTAAATACGGGACGATCACGTATTTTATGGGCCGGGTGGCAACCCTAAGAAATCTGTGGAGTGGTTTAAAAAATAGGTCTAATGACTTCAAGCTAAGTGTATGTAAACTTCTGACTTCAACTGTAGTTTGTCAGTTCATGGTGTGGTTACTGGGCCTCACCCAACAATAATCAGTTTGAGAAGAGAAGATTTACACTGAATGATAATTTCATATTTGGAGTTATGCAATGCTTTACGATCAACTGACTAGCCATCCAATGAAGTCTGGTGGTACTACAAGGAGTGGACATCCCAAACCAATCCCTAACCTACCAAAGTCCAGCCTGATAACAGACTTCAGTGCACCAACAATCACTCACACTTCAAAGATCAATGGCAGCTTTACTTTAATAAAAACATTCAGTCTTTTGATCAAATATACTGTGTTTTTAGAACTTTTCGTTAGTACTTTACTAAACAAAAAAACATGATGACACTGTGGAGTTTACACAGTGCCTTTATTTCCCCAGCCTCGCCACACAGCTGTCAAAAGCTGCTCCATCCTTTACAAAATGACTTCAATTAACAGGTTGTTTAATTGTTGCAAATGTTAGTCAAATTTACTCTTAAATGGGTGCTGGTCAGTATACGAGTTCGATGTTGTATTAAATTCAAGCGCAAACAGTGTCTGACAATAATAAAAACGTTTAAGGGGCTGTTCAGTCAGAAAAGGTAGACGCCGCACAACAGAGCAGAACGCAAGTGGGGGTTTTTTACTTGAAACGGCGTCTAAAAAACGCGGCGCAACGCTCAAAGAGGTCCGTCTAGCGCTTATTTACATCCAAAACTATTGGAAAACTGCGCAGACGGAGACAAATATGCATTCGGTGTGAACGTCCCCTTAGAACACCAAATGTGCCCAGCTCGTAGAGGAACAGCAGGCTCATGTTGTTTCTGCAGTCAACCATCAACTGCTCAGTTTCATTCTTAGTAACTCGTCTGTTTGTTGTGAGTTTAGAGTCTTAAAGGCTCGTTCTTACCTTAGAGTTAGAAAAAAGGCTGTAGACGCCGGTGAAGAAACTTTTTGTCCCTAAAAAGTCGGCTGTATTCACCCCCTCTTCAGCGAACACATCCGCGGTACATTCCTGGTGTCGGTGGAAACCCCACCCTAATGCTATTCAGCTTGAAGGCGAAAACCAGCCCTGGCGAAACTTGTTCGCGTTCGGCCGAGTCCTGCCCGCCCGCCCGGACGTCTATACGCCGTTAAGATAACATGCACAGCTCGGTTCGTGAAGAACGGCTCAACCTCTTTGAAGTTCAGTTGTATAACTCCTCCCAACCATCCCCGGCATCACCGCTCACTAGACTATTCTTATTAAATAAAACTTTTCCAACAAAAAAGACAAACAAACTTTAAACTACAAAGTTATAGAACCGCCTGAGATGTACGGAAGAAACTATTTCTGCAGCAGCTTTTCTTGTTAGAGTTATAGTCAATTTGCATAACCGCCTAAACATTTACAAATGTGGTCTGTGGAGTTTCCGATAGCACTCCATATCCCAGTTTACCCCTCTCTTCCTCTTTCACCGAACATACAGATGGTGGATTGTTACTCATTATAGGACAAAGGCACACCCAGATCACACTGCTAAGTTTTTGTGTATATATATATATATCTGCTGCTGATGGCTAAGCAGTATTTAAGATAAATTAATTATTTATTCATATTTAATATTTTAACACTCCATGTTTACATGATTTCCCTATTTTGTTTCTTGAGTCCACACCATAACACATGTTGCAGTGCACATATCAAATATATCACATATAGGTACACTCAGTGTACACACTTTATTAGGTATACCTGTACACCTACTTATTCATACGATAATCTATTCAGCCAATCATGTGGCAGCAGTGAAATGTGCATAAAATCATGCAGATAAGGGTCAGGAGCTTCAGTTAATGTTCACATCAACCATCAGAATGGGGAAAAATTTGATCTCATTGATTCTGACCGTGGTATGATTGTTGGTGCCAGATGGGCTGGTTTGAGTATTTCTGTAACTGCTGAACTCCTGGGATTTTCACGCACAACAGTCTCTAGAGTTTACTCAGAATGGTGCCAAAAACAAAAAACATCCAGTGAGTGGCAGTTCTGCAGACGAAAACACCTTGTTGATGAGAGAGGACAATGGACAGAATGACCAGACTGGTTTGAGCTAATAGAAATGCTACGGTAATTCAGATAACTTCTCTGTACAATTGTAGTGAGCAGAACAGCATCTCAGAATGCACAACATGTTGAACCTTGAGGCGGATGAACTACAATAGCAGAAGACCACGTTGGTTTCCACTTCTGTCAGCCAACAACAGAAAGCTGAGTCTGCAGTGGGCACAGGCTCACCAAAACTGGACAGTTAAAGACTGGAAAAACATAGCCTGGTCTGATGAATCTCGATTTATGCTGCAACATGCAGATGGTAGGCCCACTGCAGCCTCAGCTTTCTGTTCTTGGACAAAAGTGGAACCCGACGTGGTCTTCTGCTGTTGTAGTTCATCCGCCTCAAGGTTCGATATGTTGTGCATTCTGAGATGATATTCTGCTCACTACAGTTATACAGAGGGGTTATCTGAGTTACCGTAGACTTTGTCAGTTCGAACCAGTCCGGCCATTCTCCATTGACCTCTCTCATCAACAAGGCGTTTCTGTCTGCAGAACTGCCTCTCACTGCATGTTTTTTGTTTTTGGCACCATTCTGAGTAAATTCTAGAGATGGTTTTGTGTAAAAATCCCAGGAGATCAGCAGTTACAGAAATACTCAAACCAGCCCATCTGGCACCAACAATCATGCCACAGTTGAAATCACTGGGATCAAATTTTTACCCCATTCTGATGGTTGATGTGAACATTAACTGAAGCTCCTGACCCGTACATGATTTTATGCACATTGCACTGCTGCCACACGACTGATTAGATAATCACATGAATAAGTAGGTGTACAGGTGTTCCTAATGAAATGGTCACTGATCAAAATACATAAACTTTATACATTTAAATGGCTGATTATTAATGTAGTTAACCCTGAAATGCATGGGTGTTTCGCCAAACATTATAACATACGTATAGGCTATCAATCACAAATGGATCCACAAATGCCCAGATAGTGTCACATTTTTAAGATAATTAGAAAATAATAAAATATAATATATTCTGAAATACTTTGAAGTTTTATTTTTAATATACAAAAAGGTGATGCAACAAATATAGACAGGATTTATTACTTTCACAATGAAATTTCATGAGACACAATTGGCTGTTAAACCAGGGACTGAAAATGTTCCAAGGAATGGAAACGAAAACTAAAACAAACTTATTTTTTTGTAGAACGTAATTGAAAACGGGAACTAAGTCCCTTTTATTTGTTGAAAACATTATTTTTAAATGTTAGTAACGAGTTAAAAACCGGTTAATTTTGTTCAGATAATTTTTTTTTTTTCATGAAACCAAAGTCTGCATAGTTTATAACATTGCCCCCAAAAAAATTAGGCTTCTGTCTTTTTAGTTAAACATGATAAGTATGTGCTTTGATACTGAAAGAAACTGCTGCATCACACATTTCTTTGCCTTAATGCATATTGTGGATGAAGCTTTCTGACATATTGAAAACCTTTTAGACAACTATATACAGTGGTGTGAAAAAGTGTTTGCCCCCTTCCTGATTTTTTATTTTTTTGCATGTTTGTCACACTTAAATATTTCAGATCATCAAACAAGTTTAAATATTAGTCAAAGATAACACAAGTAAACACAAAATGCAGTTTTTAAATGAAGGTTGTTATTATTAATGGAAAACAAAATCCAAACCTTCATGGCCCTGTGTGAAAAAGTGATTACCCCCAAACCTAATAACTGGTTGGGCCACCCTTAGCAGCAACAACTGCAATCAAGCATTTGCGATAACTTGCAATGAGACTTTTACAGCGCTGTGGAGGAATTTTGGCCCACTCATCTTTGCAGAATTGTTGTAATTCAGCCACATTGGAGGGTTTTCGAGCATGAACTGCCTTTTTAAGGTCATGCCACAGCATCTCAATAGGATTCAGGTCAGGACTTTGACTAGGCCACTCCAAAGTCTTCATTTTGTTTTTCTTCAGCCATTCAGAGGTGGACTTGCTGGTGTGTTTTGGATCATTGTCCTGCTGCAGAACCCAAGTTCGCTTCAGCTTGAGGTCACGAACAGATGGCCGGACATTCTCCTTCAGGATTTTTTGGTAGACAGCAGAATTCATGGTTCCACTTATCACAGCAAATCTGCCAGGTCCTGAAGCAGCAAAACAGCCCCAGACCATCACACTACCACCACCATATTTTACTGTTGGTATGATGTTCTTTTTCTGAAATGCGGTGTTACTTTTACGCCAGATGTAATGGGACACACACCTTCCAAAAAGTTCAACTTTTGTCTCGTCATTCCACAGAGTATTTTCCCAAAAGTCTTGGGGATCATCAAGATGTTTTCTGGCAAAAATGAGACAAGCCTTAATGTTCTTTTTGGTCAGCAGTGTTTTTCGTCTTGGAACTCGTCTTGGCCATTTTTGCCCAGTCTCTTTCTTATGGTGGAGTCATGAACACTGACCTTAACTGAGGCAAGTGAGGCCTGCAGTTCTTTGGATGTTGTTGTGGGGTCTTTTGTGACCTCTTGGATGAGTCGTCGCTGCGCTCTTGGGGTAATTTTGGTCGGCCGGCCACTCCTGGGAAGGTTCACCACTGTTCCATGTTTTCGCCATTTGTGGATAATGGCTCTCACTGTGGTTCTCTGGAGTCCCAAAGCTTTAGAAATGGCTTTATAACCTTTTCCAGACTGATAGATCTCAATTACTTTCTTTCTCATTTGTTCCTGAATTTCTTTGGATCTCGGCATGATGTCTAGCTTTCGAAGATCTTTTGGTCTACTTCACTTTGTCAGGCAGGTCCTATTTAAGTGATTTCTTGATTGAGAACAGGTGTGGTAGTAATCAGGCCTGGGTGTGGCTAGAGAAATTGAACTCAGGTGTGATAAACCACAGTTAAGTTATGTTTTAACAGGTGGGGCAAACACTTTTTCACACAGGGCCATGTAGGTTTGGATTTTGTTTTCCCTTAATAATAACAACCTTCATTTAAAAACTGCATTTCGTGTTTACTTGTGTTATCTTTGACTAATATTTAAACTTGTTTGATGATCTGAAACATTTAAGTGTGACAAACATGCAAAAAAATAAGAAATCAGGAAGGGGGCAAACACTTTTTCACACCACTGTATAATTATTACATATACAAGCACGGTTACTCCAGATCCAAGGAAAAATATTGAGGTAAAAAAAAGATACATTTCTCAATTGTTTCCAAGTCTTCACTGAATTATTGCTAGATATGATTGTAACATTGCTGGTAATGACACGCAGAGGAAGACGGTAATTAAGCAGAACCCATGTGCAGTTTATTTACATGGTGCAGTAAATCAATAAACTGGAAACCCAAGATGTGAAATGAAAACATAAACATAAACATGAACAGGAAACATGAACCTTAACTATAAACTTGACTTGACTCTAGACTTGACTTCACTTGACAATAAAACAAACATAAACATGAACTAGACTTGACTTGACTTGACACCCAAACAATGTACATTAACACAAAACATGAACAAAAACACATCTAGACATGACATATCCCCCCACTAGGGGCGGCTCCCGACGCCCCAAAACATAAACACAAAGTTCACTGTGAGGGAGCTGGGTGGGGGGTGGCGACTTGACGTGGCTAAATGGCATGACGTTGTAACATGGTATGGCAGGATCACTGACTTGGCCATGGTAGGCGTGGATGCTGACTCATTGGCCGTGGCAGGCGTGAGCACTGGCTCATAGAGCAGAGGCGGGCCTGGACCGTGGAGCAGAGGCGGGCCTGGACCATGGTGCAGAGGTGTGCCTGGACCTTGGAACAGAAGTGGGCCTAGACCATGGAGCAAATGCTTGCTTGTGACATGGCATAGAGCAGTCTGGGGCATGGCTGTGACATGGCATGGAGCTCACTTTGGCGTGGCTGTGACATGGCATGGAGCTGACTCTGGCATGGCTGTGACATGGCATGGGGAAGACTCAGGCGTGGCTGTGACATGGCATGGGGCAGGCCAAGGCATGGCTGTGACATGTCATGGAGCAGCCCGAGGCGTGGCTGTGACATGGCATGGAGCAGGCGGAGGCGTGGCTGTGAAATGGCATGGAGCAGGCGGAGGCGTGGCTGTGACATGGCATGGAGCAGGCCGAGGCGTGGCTGTGACATGGCATGGAGCAGGCCGTGGCGCGGCTGTGACTCGGCATGGAGCAGGCCGTGGCGTGGCTGTGACACGGCATGGAGCAGGCCGAGGCGTGGCTGTGACACGGCCTGGAGCAGGCCGAGGCGTGGCTGTGACACGGCCTGGAGCAGGCCGAGGCGTGGCTGTGACACGGCCTGGAGCAGGCCGAGGCGTGGCTGTGACACGGCATGGAGCAGGCCGAGGCGTGGCTGTGACACGGCATGGAGCAGGCCGAGGCGTGGCTGTGACACGGCATGGAGCAGGCCGAGGCGTGGCTGTGACACAGCATGGAGCAGGCTGAGGCGTGGCTGTGACATGGCATGGAGCAGGCCGTGGCGTGGCTGTGATATGGCATGGAGCAGGCCGAGGCGTGGCTGTGACATGGCGTGGCTGTGACATGGCATGGAGCAGGCCGAGGCGTGGCTGTGACATGGCATGGAGCAGGCATGAGGCGTGGCTGTGACATGGCATGGAGCAGACTCTGGCGTGGCTGTGACATGGCATGGAGCTGACTGAGGCGTTTGGCAACGACCTCCGTGGTCGTGAAAACTGGCAGAGACTCTGGAACGACCTCTGTGATCGTGAGTACAGGCTGAGACTGGGGAAAAGGTGTTCTTTACCTTCTCCTCCTTTTCAGGACAGCTGTGAGCATGGTTACAGGGACGGTCGAGTGGCGGCCATGATGTGGACGCTGGCTCGGTGGCCATGACGTGGGACGCTGGCTCGGCGGCCATGACGTGGGACTCGGGCTTGGCAGCCATGATGTGGAACTCCGGATCGGCTTCCGCCTCCCCCAAAGTGAACGTAGAACCACTTATCTGCAGGTCAAGGTCAATATACTGAGCCAGACTGAGGGGACTGTGACCGCCAGGCATCAAGGAGGAAACCGGCTCACTCAATTCCACCCAGAAAATGTCCTTGAGGGCGACTTCATTAAAGTCCACCCGGCAGGCCGAGGCGTGGCTGTGACACGGCATGGAGCAGGCCGAGGCGTGGCTGTGACACGGCATGGAGCAGGCCGAGGCGTGGCTGTGACATGGCATGGAGCAGGCCGAGGCGTGGCTGTGACATGGCATGGAGCAGGCCGAGGCGTGGCTGTGACATGGCATGGAGCAGGCCGAGGCGTGGCTGTGACATGGCATGGAGCAGGCCGTGGCGTGGCTGTGATATGGCATGGAGCAGGCCGAGGCGTGGCTGTGACATGGCGTGGCTGTGACATGGCATGGAGCAGGCCGAGGCGTAGCTGTGACATGGCATGGAGCAGGCCGAGGCGTGGCTGTGACATGGCACGGAGCAGGCATGAGGCGTGGCTGTGACATGGCATGGAGCAGACTCTGGCGTGGCTGTGACATGGCATGGAGCTGACTGAGGCGTTTGGCAATGACCTCCGTGGTCGTGAAAACTGGCAGAGACTCTGGAACGACCTCTGTGATCGTGAGTACAGGCTGAGACTGGGGAAAAGGTGTTCTTTACCTTCTCCTCCTTTTCAGGACAGCTGTTAGCATGGTTACAGGGACGGTCGAGTGGCGGCCATGATGTGGACGCTGGCTCGGTGGCCATGACGTGGGACGCTGGCTCGGCGGCCATGACGTGGGACTCGGGCTTGGCAGCCATGATGTGGAACTCCGGATCGGCTTCCGCCTCCCCCACAGTGAACGTAGAACCACTTATCTGCAGGTCAAGGTCAATATACTGAGCCAGACTGAGGGGACTGTGACCGCCAGGCATCAAGGAGGAAACCGGCTCACTCAATCCCACCCGGAAAATGTCCTTGAGGGCGACTTCATTAAAGTCCACCCGGCAGGCCAGAGCGCAGAAGTTCTCCACATAATTTTCCAGGGATCAATTCCCCTGGTGAAGACGCAGGATTTGAACCGCTGAGTTCATCTTGCGATGGTCAGGTATTCTGTAACGTTGCTGGCAATGACAGGCAGATGAAGATGGTAATTAAGCAGAACCCATGTGCAGTTTATTTACATGGTGCAGTAAATCCATAAACTGGAAACCCAAGATGTTTAATGAAAGCATAAACATAAACATGAACAGGAAACATGAACCTTAACTATAAACTTGACTTGACTCTAAACTTGACTTGACTATAAAACAAAACATAAACATGAACTAGACTTGACTTGACTTGACATCCAAACAACGTAAAACATGAACAAAAACACATCTAGACGTGACACTGATGCATTAATACAGTGTTGATGCTACCGGGTTCTGACAGAGAAGCAGAGACTCTATGTAATTAAAACAATAATTAAAATATAATAATACAAATAAATGTTAAATGATTATTACAAGTGTAAAATAAAATTATTCAGCCCGCATAAGATGACATTTAGTCCAAACACGCCCAAGCAGTGTGTGCATGCATGCATGCAGGAGAGAGAAAATGTGGTTATTAATTGATTATAGATGGCCAGATGTATTTCTGAAATATTTGAAATATTTTCGGGGATATATTTAATATTAAGAACACATTCATTAAAAAAACGCTATTTTATATCGGCTGCTGGATACTTTTATTGTTATGATTTCTATGCTGATATTTCCCCCAAAATGAATTGCTTATTTTCATTCCATTTGGTTGAGGCAAGTCCTTGATTCTGAGCTTGTTTTTTCAGACCAGGTCCCTTTTTTTTCTCGAGATATCTGGTAACACTGAAACTAGTATATCACCCAGTCTTAGTACAGAGTACTGTCATTAAAAAAAGAATGTTATGAACCATTTTTAAATTTCTTTGTAACCAGTAACCAATTGGAAAGGAGGCAGCGGAATGCCGGAAACAGCAAAAAAAAAATTCTGGTTTGTGCTCAGAATGAACTGAAATGAAAAACATTTAGTTTTTAGTCCCTGTGTCA
Source organism: Myxocyprinus asiaticus (assembly GCF_019703515.2). Taxonomy (NCBI): domain Eukaryota; kingdom Metazoa; phylum Chordata; class Actinopteri; order Cypriniformes; family Catostomidae; genus Myxocyprinus; species Myxocyprinus asiaticus. The sequence continues at coordinate 17,972,810 of NC_059373.1, read as the reverse complement.
AACACATATTGAGCTACACATATACATTTTCTCCTTTTGAGTCTAAATAGATTTACAACTTGCATAATTTCAGTAGTACATCCAAATGACAATAGCCAATTCATTCTGTTCATGTGTTACACTTGCTATAGTTTACTTCCACATTGCTTCTTCATAAAATAGCAATATTAAATGTAAATCAAGTATATCACTTTAACATCACTGCCACCTTGAGTAAGAAATAGCATGTATAATATATGTGGTGTACACGCATATGGAATATAGATAATTCACAATTTTTGCAAAAGAAAATCAACGTGATATAGTATTTATTCATATGAATATAGTACTCATTTGTCTTGTGATAAACAAATAAATATACAGTATATCCTGTTATAGTACATTTATTTAGATATGAAATAATCATATAATTATGATTTATGGAAGTGCAAAAACTATTACATATCTCGGGTCTTTAATGATCCAACACTTTTGGTAATTAAGCAGTTATTAAAAATATATTTTGTTTTTTGCAATTTTTTGCAATCTTTTTGTATTGTTTTGTTACACTATTCAGAAGAGAAAGGTTGAGGAATACTAAAGACAAAAAATGGATGAGGTACAGGGGGTGGAATGAGGTCGGGGGTCACTAAAGACCCAAGTTATGCATTAAAGGGTTAATATATGTTCTTTTGAAGTGATCAAAGTATCATTTTTTGTGCAAGCTCTTTTGTATCAAGAGCAAGTAGCTTACATACTTTATGAGTTTGTAACAATTATTGGTCATTTTATTGCAGTTTGGATAATTAGATGCACAAATGTATGTGGGTGGGGTAAATCAGAGGACATTTTGCCCCACCCTTAAAAGAAAAAGGCTAAAACACATCCATAATCTCTCAGACTTTCACCCCTACCAGCATGGGGAACTTTTCTTTGAATTGAAGATTTCTTCCCCCCATTTCAGCTAAATCTTCTTCATGTTTATGCTTGTGTGTTTGATTATGAATGTAAGTATGTGTGTGTGTGTGTGTGTGTGTGTGTTAGTGTGTGGGGGGGCAAGTTTGGGTGGTTTACGAGGACTTTTTTTTAGGTTACAAACTGGTAATTACAAGGGTATTATGCTATTAATGTGATTTATGAGGACATTTCTAGTGTCCCCATAATTAAAATCACTTAAAAAACATACTAAACGATGTTTTATTGAAAATTTAAAAATGCAGAAAGTGTTTTGTGGGGGTTAGGTTTAGGGGATAGAATCTATAGTTCATACAGTATAAAAATCATTATGTCTATGGAGAGTCCTCATAAGTATAGCCGCACTAACGTGTGTGTGTGTGTGTGTGTGTGCATGCGTGCATATACATGTGTTATTTAACTTAGCAACCACTCAGGTAAGGGAGGGTGTGAGAAAGGGCGCGGCCCCCTGAAGAATGTGCCAGCACAACTGAGAGACACTCACCACACCTATGGCATAATCATTCCTCATACGCACATACACACCAGCATACTCACCTTTTATGCTGTGTACATAAGCTCACCACCTTGTACACATTCACATGAGGTCACTCAAATCCCACTACAAAAAAAAATAAATCATTATTTGTAATAACCACAAAAATGGCATCTACAAATATTCAAGATAGCCATTGTATATGCATACACAATATATCCATTACTCATTCACTCACTCACATGCCTATGACTCAGCAGCAGGGACTAAAAACGGTTTAAGGAACAAAAATCGAAAACGAATACAATTTTTAGCAGAACGTAACCGAAAACCGGAGTAAAGTGATTTTCAATTGTTCCGGGGTAAAAAGTTATTTTTAAATGCTGGTAACCGGTTATAACCGGTTAATTTTGTTCCGATAATTTTTTCATGAAACTAAAGGCCAAAGGGTTTATCACAGATATATTTTTGGAACTACACCACTTCATGTTGCCCGAAATTTTTTTTAACTTTTGCTATGATCCTGAAGGAAACTTCTGCATCACACATTTCTTTGCCTAATTGCCCATTGTGGATGTCGCATTCTGTGAATGAAGACCATTTTTTTTTCTTCTTCCCTTTTCTGGAATGCCCAATTCCCAATGCGCTCTAAGTCCTCATGGTGGCGTAGTGACTCGCCTCAATCCGGGTGACGGAGGACGAATCTCAGTTGCCTCTGCATCTGAGACCGTCAGTCCGCGCATCTTATCACGTGGCTTGTTGACCGCGTTACCGTGGAGACGTAGTGCGTGTGGAGACCCACGCTATTCTCTGCTTTATCCACGCACAACTCACCACGCGCCGCACCGAGAGCGAGAACCACACATTATAGCAATCACAAGGAGGTTACCCCATGTGACTCTTCCCTCCCTAGCAACTGGGCCAATTTGGTTGCTTAGGACACCTGGCTGGAGTCACTAAGCACGCCCTGGATTCGAACTCGCAACTCCAGGGGTGGTAATCAGCGTCAATACTCGCTGAGCTACCAGGCCCCGAATGAAGACCTTTTAACAACTATGTATAAATACTACATATACATGCATGGCTAATCCAGAAACAAGGAAAACATTATTAGAGGTAAAAGTACATTTCTCAGTTGTTTTCAAGTCTTCACTGAATTATTGTTAGAAATTATGCATTAATACAGATTTTATGCTGCCTGGTTTCGACTAAGAGGCGGATCTGTAAACAAAATTATAATTAACTATTAATTAACTGCTTGTTATGATTTCTATGCCGATAAATCCACCACACACACACACACACACACACAAAAAAGCTTATATTGGTGAGGGAAGTGGCTTATTTTGGGCTTGTTTTTCCAGATCTTGATGCTTGTTTCTCTTGCGAGATCTGGCAACACTGCAATTGGTATTTCACACACCCCTTAGCGCAGAGTACTGTCATTTTAAAAAGAACGTTATTAACCGTTCTTTTATTTTGTTCTAACCGGTAACCTTTTGGAAAGGAGGCTGTAGAACTTCTGAACCAGAACGAAAAAATACTGTTTTTGCTCAGAACGAACCGAAATGAAAAACATTTAGTTTTTAGTCCCTGCTCAGCAGTGTTCACATAGGCCCATAAACAAGTAGGGGAACAAAGGACCAACAGTTTTTTTGCATGCTAGAGATATATTTGCAATAAAAATGGTGTCCTTCTTTTTTGAAAACATTCTGGAACACATTTCTCAAGCATTCTGTATAGAGTTGAGTAGCATTTTCTATATAAGACAAAGTTCTGGCTCCCAACTAACGGTTTTATTGTGAGTGAAAGAGCTAGAAATTATTTAGAATATGTTTGAGATCACTTTTCTGCAAAGCCTCTTTTATTTTGCAACCTTGAACAAGTTATAGCATGCCAAAGTGATCTGTATGTCCGACCGCTTCTTTAAAGAGCACTCTGTTCTTCATAACACGGCCTCCTTTCGCTGTTTGGCAGACTTCTCCGAGAAGTCCCACCCACAATTCTCCTCTCCTGCTGTAATATCACACCTGTGTATCATGTGACACAAGGCTGCTCTCTCTTCTCTGCTGCATTTAAACACACATAGATGCATACAAACCAACTTGCTTTCTCTTAATGTAAAGTGGTTGTGCACAGCCTACCTTGATGTTTTGCCTGGGTTATCATTAGGCTTTTACTCATGTGTGCTTATGCCAGGATGAGTGAATCTGATGTTATATGCTTGTCGCATTTTAAACGTAATTATTTTATTTTTATGTCTTGCCGACACAGCTGCATCTGTAACAGTCATATTACAGACAATTATTTCAGTAAATGTTATTTGTATCCATTCATCTGTCATGCATATGTGTTGTTTGTTTGTTTTGATTTATTAATTTTTAATGTATTTATTTTATTGTGTGTGTGTGTGTAATGATAACACATTTCTGTTACACCCCTGATAAGCTCAGGTGTTGTGTGATGTGAGGTTTGTGGTGCTGTTGAAACCTAAAAAGTAGCATATATTTTTTACATTAAATGTCAATTCCCTGAAGCTATGGAGCCAATAACAGTTTAATGCCTCAACTCCTCCAGTAGTGATGTACATCTCAGACTACATTGCATTGTATCATATTTTATTAGTTCAAGCTCCTGTCCATGTACACCCACCTAACCTTAGCACATAGAAAAGAAAAGAAACACAAACCAGTCTGTAGTCTTGAAATCTCGCAATCTCGTCTTATTACATGAGCCTAAATTCCATTAATGATTCAGAAATGGAAGTTAGCCATAACATTTAGGAGCATGAATGATGAGTAAATGTTTAATTAGTGCAAGTATAACAGGTACTTTGCACTGTGTAGGAAAATTAAATGTGTGGATAATTATATAAGTCTCAGAGTTAATCATGTACATTTGATCTGACTTCACTGGACAGGTCCACATTGTACCATCAAATGAAGTTTATGCATTTGATAACAATCAAATGCTGTCAATATGACTAGGTTGCATGCAGACAATATAGTGACACAAGAATGACACTCGTTTTATTCATTTCATAGTATAGATGCTTAGGTGAAATACCGACTGGGCCAATGGGGCCAGTGCCCAGAGGCCCTTGACTACCAGTTGCCCGGGGGGCCCTGGACTGCTAGGTCTCACGACCCATCAACTTTAAAAACAAATGTTTGTATATGCTTAAATGTGTGGGCCCCACAGCTTATACAAGGCCCTCTCAATAGAGCCCTGTGACTATGAGGGCTCCCAGCCCTCTTATAAGACCCTTTTGCCTTCCTATTTCTAATTACAATTTTTGAGTCACTCTTTAATCTTATAACGCTGCCTGGTGAAAGTTACCATGCTCTTCTGGAAGTAGAAGACCTTGTAAAATAATTTCCAAAATAGCTACCTTCATATTTTGATGCACTCATCTTTTTATGTGAAATCTTTGCTGATTTTGATAAAGTAAAATTAACAATAACATTTATCCTGTTACTGATATTTCAAAATTAGTATTTATTGAATTTAAGCAACGTGCTGAAAATGTCATTATTTTATAGATAAATAGGTTTAAACATCTTTCAAATATTTAATTTTCTGGGCTGTTGAACAAAAATGTTTATTATACTATTCATTGCTTTAACTACATGTTTGCACTACATTACAAAAAATAACTTGGTTATTTTATTGATATTTTAATTTGTGTGGTTCAAAAGTACTGATGAAACTAGATACATCAAATTTGTTGAGACAAACTATGATATTCGTTTGACAAATCCATGTCTGAAAGTTTAAAATAGTTTTAAATGCTTGAAGTTAGACATTTTTATAGGTTTAACAGTAAAAAAGAAAGAAAGAAAGAAAGAAAGAAAGAAGAAGAGAGCATCTTAAAGCAGATTAAAGGGCTTGTGTGTAAGTTTTGACAACTAAAGTTTGAAAGTACAAACATTCCAAAACAGACTTGTAGCTCATTTAAATATTCTGTCAATGTAATGTAATCTAGGGGATTTTTGGACACTGTGAAAAAGCTTAAATGAAGCCTTAGCAGGCATTTTCAATAGAAGAAGAATAATGGTAGCCAAGCTGTAGGGTCATTCCAAACAGAATATCCCAAAAAATTACCAAATGCTAGTCATATTCCGCACCTGTGCTAACCCTAATGATTTTTGCAGTTTACTATATTGCCTGCATGTTTTTATGAGAAGCTGATTAGAGTGCTGTCTGTTTTTTTGCCACTTCAGCACGATGCAAAGAGAGGCTGTGAGATTTAGATGACATACAAGCCATAGTGGTGACATGAGGACTCCAATTTTCCACTATTAGGTAAACAAGGATAGTTAGGACTAGCTTCAAACATTTTCACAACAGACAAGTTAAAAGACAAAAGCATCACCTGTATCAACTAACATCATGAATCAGATCAACATCACACTATAGTATCTGGCCATTTTTACTTCTCACTTGTTTGACTTTTCACAATGTCTTAGACAATATCTTAGTAAAGCTAAATTATCTCTGATACTGAATTGCTCTGAATGTTGAGATAATCTCTTCATCTTGTATATAACAATTTTGTGGCCAGATTTGAGAACTCATTGGTGTGTGATGTAAGTGAAGCAATGATATTTGTAAAAATAAAATAGATTTTTGTGGAGTAAAACAGTGGAGTAAAGCAGGTTTGACTGGTGCTATAAGAGATTTGTTTTGGAATACCACACATAAAATGTCCCTACTGTGTGATACCACTGAAATAGCTGTCCCGAGAGATCACGCTTGTCTTTGTGACAGCCTTAGGCTCTGTAAACAGCTAAAAAGAGTCAGGGGAGCTGCCCACACTTTTTTCTTTTTTTTTTTTTTTTTTTTTTTTTTTTTTGGCCAATCAGAGAACTTTTTCTGCCTTTTAACTTGTTTAGGTTTACTGGCATATCTTTTGAGGTCTGGGGTTTTGGAGAGTGAATGTGTACTGGTTGAAAGAATGGGGGAAGTTAACAAAATGGCTGAAATCGCATATAGCACCTTTAATAATAATATAATGTGGTCAGAAAAACCTGCTTTAGTGCAGTGTTTGAACCAGTTTCAATGCTCAGATACAGTACCCTGCCCTGCTACGGGACATGCTCTTAATCTCTTCCTTTGTCCCTTTCACAGTCTATGCAAACATACTGAGTCCTGTTTTGATCAATTGACCACTGGTGTGCTCACAGCACTGAGCTATATGGCCAATGTGAAGGATGCATATTATAATTACACATTAGCACAAGGTATATTTCCTCCCTCCTACAGCTTGCTTATCTGGTCCATGTATTGCAAAGTGTCAGAGGGAGTTTAGATAGTTAGTGGTAAAACAGATCAATTCCACTGAGAAACCTGTAAAACTGAATACACAGATGGCTTAAGGGCCATTTTTATATTAGATACACTGATATAGATTGCTGTAGGTCAGTCTGGAAGATAGCCCTGTTCTGACCCCTGACCTTGATGATGCTGTGGTATTGCTCCTTCAAAGCGTCTAGATACCAAAGCATTGTAAATCCTCTTAAGCAAGCAAAGGGTGAGAGTCTTTTGGTCCTTGTGGACAGATATGTTATCATTGATAGCCCTCGCCCACCCCCACACCAACTCATTCATGTCTGAGGCCCCAGATGTTTCCCCAGGACATGCAGCACTTTGTCAGCTTCCTGACAAGGTTTCCAGGAGATGTCTGTGTTTTAGCTACAGAGTTTGAAAGAATTACATACATAAAGCTCTGGAAAAAATTAAGAGACCACTGCAAAATTATCAGTTTCTCTGGATTTACTATTCATATGTTTGTGTTTGAGTAAAATTGAAATTTTTTTTAATTCTATAAAGTACTGACAACATTTCTCCCAAATTCCAAATAAAAACATTGTTATTTAGAGCATTTATTTGCAGAAAATGACAACTGGTCAAAATAACAAAAAAGATGCCGTGTTTTCAGACCTTGAATAATGCAAAGAAAACAAGTTCATATTCATTTTTAAACAACACAATACTAATGTTTTAATTTAGGAAGAGTTCAGAAATCAATATTTGGTGGAATAACCCTGATTTTCAATCACAGCTTTTATGTGTCTTGTCATGCTTTCTACCAGGCTTTCACATTGCTGTTGGGTGACTTTATGCCACTCCTGGCACAAAAATTCAAGCAGCTCGGCTTTGTTTGATGGCTTGTGGCCATCCATCTTCCTCTTGATCACATTCCAGAGGTTTTCAGTGGGATTCAGGTCTGGAGATTGGGCTGGCCATGACAGGGTCTTGATCTGGTGGTCCTCCATCCACACCTTGATTGACCTGGCATGGAGCATTGTCCTGCTGGAAAAAACAATTCTCAGAGTTGGGGAACTTTGTCAGAGCATAAGGAAGGAAGTTTTCTTCCAGGATAACCTTGTACGTGGCTTGATTCATGCGTCCTTCACAAAGAAAAATCTGCCCGATTCCAGCCTTGGTGACGCACCCCCAGATCATCACCGATCCTCCACTAAATTTCACAGTGGGTGTGAGACACTGTGGCTTGAAGGCCTCTCCAAGTCTCCGTCTAACCATTAGACCAGGTGGAGGATCGGTGATGATCTGGGGGTGCTTCAGCAAGGCTGGAATCTGGCAGATTCGTCTTGTGAAGGACGAATAAATAGTAAATCCAGAGAAACTGATCATTTTGCAGTGGTCTTTTAATTCCAGAGCTGTACATACATACATACATACATGGGTAGTTGACTTTAAATACTTTTGAAAAGTTGATATCAGTTGTCTGCGATGTGAAATGTAGTGCTGGGTAGATTACTTCTGAATTGTAATCTGGTACTTATTTCAAATTACATGACTAAAAATGTAGTCAGTGACATAATCTCTTGGATTACATTTTTCAGGTAATCTAATCTGATTTCTTTTGGTTTTCACCCCTTTATTCTAAAAGACTCCACTTACCAGGCACATATCAGCTGTAAACTAAATTTAGAATGAAAAATTTAAAATATATAAAAAATAATAATTAGAGGGAAATTATGAACAATTTACTTTGCCTGATTAATATGTAACCATGTAATCCATAAAAAATAACTTTAATCTGATGAGTATTTTAAAATGTAATTTAATTACGTAATCCAGATTCAATGTAATCCATTATTACCATCACTGGTGACATGCTGTGCTTCATTCAAACTATTTTTAACAACATTTTGCTATTTTAATATACATGCAGTTTTTTATGACCTCATATTAAGAGGAAAAAAATAATCTGTTGCACAGCAGATCATTCATTAATGAACTAGGAGAAAAAAAGGTTAATATAAAACGTCTAAAAAACTAAAAAGGAAATGTAAATTGTAACCTAAATTACTGATGCTGATAAAACAAACAAACAAACATACAAACTCATGAATATGGTATATGCCTATTGCCTACCCACTTTCATGCACACACATACAGACATAGAAAGAACTCGGCAATAATGTTCTGCACATGCCACATTTCTGTATCTGTACTTGAAAATGTAGTTGCTGTACTACAGGCCGAAGTGACTGCCTCCATGTGGGGTAGTGTTCCCATGCAAGACTAGTTAAAGGGAGAAAGAGTTGTTGAGCCAAAACCATGTAAGTAAAAAAGGCGACAGCGATCTCTGGTGTTCAATGTTATTTAAAGGTGCTTTATGTAAGATTGACAACAAACGTTTGAAATGGGTACTGCAGTCCAAATTCAAAATATTGGAGAGTTGTCTCCCCAGCCCCAGACTCGAAGCTCATGCGGGTTGTTAGAATGTTTTAAAGGATTTCTGGGCTTTAAGCTGTCTCCATCTTCCAAAGGCATCTCCAGTATTTGTACTTCTTTTAATAAGCCTCTGGTCATGGCGGTTTTTAGGTCGGGTGGAATCTGTTATCTCTGATCCAGTTTGTTTGCTGGCTTCATGGCTGCAGCACGCAGTGTTGTTTGCCTGAAAACTTGTTCAAATCTGGCAACCCGGCGGTGTCGAAATACTATTGGTGAGTGGGCAGTGGGCGGGATCACACAGGCCAAAACACAAACACAAATGCCGGCCCAGAATGGAAACTTCAGTGTAGAATATACTGGCTGTAGGATTGTTATCGGAGAAGCCAGTATTTCAGTTTCACATTTTTCCTAATTCTCTAATGACTTATTATGATCATTTTATGATTTAGCACAGTAAAAATATTACATATAGCACCTTTATTTAAATAGCAAGTGAAAATTTTCTCTTCTCTTAATAGAATGCAAAAAATAAAAAATAAATAAATAATAAAAAAAAACACAACACAAACAATATGCAGATAAACACTTAATAACCTTTCTGGGCAAAGTTGTAGCCAATTTTTCAACTTCGTTGCCATAACAATGTTATGTCAACAAACCTAAAACGACTGTAAAAATTACAATTTAAACAACTTTACAGCTCAAATAATACACAAGTTTTAACAGAAGAATTAATGTAAGTCCTTTTGTAAAACTATAAGCTTCACATTTCTGTTTTTAAACCCTACAAAAATTGGCCCCATTCACTTCCATTGTAAGTGCCTCTCTGTAACATCTTAACACATACATTTTTGTGGTAATCAACATTATGCCACAAATGCTGTTGATCGAGCTTAACTTGTATTGAACCCGGAACATTCCTTTAACATTACTTCATATCTATTAGTCTCAAAATGAGGCCTTCATTTCTCACCCTGAGATGAGATAACTAGACAAAATTATAGGTACCAGGTGCTGAGAAGATGTGCCAACACACATTGATTCTATGCAAAAATAAATAAATAAAAACATCAGAATTATATATTGAAAAAAAATGTACTATTATAATATTTAAAAATACCTGTTAAATATAAACCTAAATGAAATTACATTCAAATATATTTCTAAATGTAAATCTACATTGTTGTTATAACAATGTAGATTTTTAAAAACTATGCATAAATATGCATAAACATTGGAACTGTAAAAATAAATATACAGTTTTAAATGTCTAATTTAGCATATTTATGGTTTAATACATATATAAAAATATCTGTTTAAAATAAACCTAAATGAAATTAAATTCAAATATATTTCTAAATTAAAATCTACAATGTAACTCTACATTTTAAATATAAAACTACATTTTTTTAATCTAAATTGTATTTTATTTTTTCTCTGTTTTAGGGCCTCGAAATTAAAAGCGGAAATGACGTTATTAAGGCGAACGTTGCAGCCATATTTGTGAGTGGCATTTTAATAATGTCCCCTCAAGCAAAACAAAATAATATTTATAATATTTAATTTTCGCTAAATATCATATACATAAATGTAAATATAGTCAAACCAATCCTTTGTTTTTGATTCTTGAACAAATATATATCAAGACTTTTCTTCATTCAGATAACAAGAAAGCTGCAGTATCTATATGTGGTTCTTTAAATCTATTTCTATAATTGTTAGCCTACCTCCTGGCTACGTGTTTTCTTTTTTCTGTATTACTGTAGTTCTGGATGTACTTTGTGTCTTGTCTGTTGTTCTTTATTGTAGTTCAATAAAAAAAAATGTTTTTTAAATGTGAGTGGCATCTTCATTGCTTTATCATTTGCAAAATTCATAATATTATTATAACACTCGCGATACCCTAATATTTTCATAATTTTCCTTAAACTGTGTGTACATGTTGCTATCTGTTCTGTTCAGTCCTCTAACTCTAGACTTTAAACATGACGACCTGGTGTGCGGGGCGGAAATGTCATGCAGTTCGTAGTGTGCGTGTGCCTGTATCCGTGTGAAGGTGTAATTGCGAGAGATTAGTGACCCAGATCGAGATGAAAACAGATTCTGCTTTAAGGGTCTAATGTCTTTTCGTGCGACAACAATCTGACTGACAGTGAGCAGGTGAGTGACATCAGTCTTACTCTGGTAGTCAGTAAGCATAATTTATTAATGAATACAGAGCGAATCGCGCATTTTGAAGTTATTTCATATTTAGTAGTAACCAACACAGAACAGCTGTTAGCAGCATGCCTCTCGGTTATCCTCCGGTATTTGCCGAATACCTGCCTTAATCACGCGATCTTAAAAAAAAAAAAAAAAACACTGTCGATGAAATGTGACGTTTTTAATCTCTCTCTTTTTGTGGGGGATTACGAATCTAATGTGCACCACCAGCGCGCGATGTGAGCGCTCCCAATTTGCAGGTTAAATAGTGAATTTAAAAGTAAATTTTTCGTATTTTAAATTCTGATTTGTATGTGCTTGGCCATGAACAATTTTAAGCATAATTTAAACAGAGAAATATGTTAATGTCATCAGTTTAATGATTCATATGAATTAAACGATTTGCAAACTGCTTGTTCATTTAAAGATGGCCTGTCTCCGATATAAAATGTTTTTTGTCAGTTTGTCGCATGCTTGCACAGAATGCCTACCATGCAGGATTTGCCTAATGAATCCATTTAACCAGTGCGTTATACTGTGTTTTAGCTGGCTGAAAGAAGGCCTGCAATGACAGCTTGTCAGCCCGGATCTTCACACCTGCGTGATTCCTTGTCTTATTCACATGCCCGAATATAATCGTCCCTATCTGTTCTGTATCAACTGCGCAACCTTACCATTCACGTCAAACTGGACTCTGTAATGCCCACGTATAATTTGTCTGTCCTGCTTTTCAAAACCAGTGTGCTGCTAACAGCTATGTTGGCCTAATTTTGAAACGCCCCCAAAAATAAAATAAAATAAAATAAAATAAAGGGAGTAACTGATTAAGCATTTAACGTCAAAGTGAGGCTTTGTGTTAAATGGACATTCTCTTACAACGTGACAATAGCTTCCATTTGTTTATTGTTGTTGGTGGAGTCAGTAGGAGAATTGTTCATGTTGCCTCTTCAGTGCCCAAATGTTTTTTTTTTTAACTTGATCTCATTTAATGTTTTCTTTTTATTCACGTGACAATTTTTTTCTCAGAAAATGCCATAATCTGTTCTTTTTAAAATGACCAACACTGTGTGGGGGCAGTGGTAGCTCAGCGGTTAAGGCTCTGGGTTATTGATCAGAAGGTCGGGGGTTCAAGCCCCATCACTGCCAAGATGCCACTGTTGGGCCCTTGAGCAAGGCCCTTGAACCTATCTGCTCCAGGGGCGCCGTATCATGGCTGACCCTGCACTCTGACCCCAGCCTAGCTGGGATATGTGAAAAAGAAGAATTTCACTGTATATGTGCAAATGTATAATGTGTGATAAATAAAGAAAATTATAATTATAACAGGTTCCCAGAATTGCTCACAGTGACACTATGCATCTACTACATACTTCTACTACAGTTCATGTGCTCTGATGAGAACTAGACTTTTGGTTTTGCTTGCACTGAGCCCATAGACTTTATATACAGTCTGTGATTGAGCCTTACTTTAAATTGACCTCATTTTGTTTAAAGGGGTAGTTCACCCAAAAATGACAATTCTCTCATCATTTACTCTCCCTCATGCCATCCCAGATGTGCATGACTTTCTTTCCTCTGCAGAACACAAATGAAGATTTTTAGAAGAATATCTCTGCTCTATAGGCCCATACAATGCAATTGAATGGTGACTTAAAGTTTGAAGCTCCAAAACTCACATAAAGGCAGCATAAAAGTTATCCATACAACTCAAGTGGTTAAATCCATTTTTTGTTTTTTGATTTTTGGGTGAACTATTCCTGTAATAAATTTGATTATGTTTCTTTCAAAAAATGTGACATGTCTTCTGTTTAATGTTTCAGTATTGTGTGTCTGAGATGGCTTATTGAAAGATAAATCAGTAAATCAATAATGGTAGTGTGTGTCAATTTTCACATACAAGGATTAGATCAGGACACTTATTTGATTTTACTAACATAACTGAGATGAGTTTTGCATGTTTTTGTCATAAATCAGAATTGTGATTCATTTTTTAACAGAAGTCCCACTGACTCCCACAGTATTCATTGTGGTGCCATGCTGCTGTGGGCTCAGGAGGTGTTTGTGTGGATGACTCTTCATCTGTCTACTCACATCTCAGTTCATTTCCCTCCCACAATCACTGTGTTTTCTGTAAAGGTACATTTCAAATTTTCTGTGATATTACAAGTAACATTATTTCTAATATATATATTGTTGATTGTGGAGCCTGGCTAGCTCAGTGGTAAAAGACGCTGGCTACCACCCTTGGAGTTTGCAATCCCAGGGCGTGCTGAGTGACTCCAGCCAGGTCTCCTACGCAACCAAATTGGCCCGGTTGATAGGGAGGGTAGAGTCACATGGGGTAACCTCCTCGTGGTCGCTGTAATGTGGTTCGTTCTCGGTGGGGCGTGTGGTGAGTTGAGCGTGGATGCCGCGGTGGATGGCGTGAAGCCTCCACATGCGCTATGTTTCCGTGGCAACGTGCTCAACAAACTATGTGATAAGATGCATGGGTTGGCGGTCTCAGACGCAGAGGCAGCTGGGATTCATCCTCTGCCACCCGGATTGACGTGAATCACTACGCGACCATGAGGACTTAAAAGCGCATTGGGAATTGGGCATTCCAAATTGGGTGAAAAAAAAAAAAACTATATACCATATATATTGTTATAGTAATATACATTAAAAAAAAAAGTATATGGTTTGTAGTCAAGGTTTATTATTTTTTACTTGGTGACATGAATTGACTGTATGAGTTTGGTATCCTGTTTGTAAGGTCCTTGCTCTTAGTTGAAAGATGCCCAATGCAGAGCTGAGGATGCACAGGGGGAACTCCTTCCCCTGGAAACCGCTAATGCAGTCCAGACCCTCCCTGTACCTGGCCTGTCTGTATTTCCTCTGCCCTGTTACTGGTAAGCTGTTCCTCTAGCTAAAGCCAAGGGAGCACTTCAAGGTTGACGCTTGTCGCACTTTGATGTTTCAAGTCTGCGAGCAGTTTGCAACAAAACGCCCCAGATTGTGGTTATCTTACAGCTCAAACTACCTAGCCGACCAGTTGTCAGGGGTATGCACTGTGTCCCAACAAATGAGCAAGCATCAACAAGCATCAGCCAGTGAGGATGAGAGAGCACAAGAGGAGAGCAATGCATTGGGAAGCAGAAACTTTTATTATTTTTTCACTTTCTGTGCAAATCAGAGCAAAATTAACTTCAAGCCCTTCCTTCATGTTGTTCATTCAGATTTGAATTTCCGTTTCGACACTGAAGTTGAGGAGAAAAATTATCTTGTAATTGACACCTAATCTGTGATTAGTTGTGCAAAATATGCATCAACTCGACAGAAGGCAAGAAAATGATTCTTCAAATGTGCGCAGGGCGACAAGCTTCAGTCTTGTTGTGTGCACTTGGCATAAAGTGGCCTGATTCTCTTTTTTTTATATGTGGAATAAATCTGCATCAATACTATTAGAAATATGAATGTGAATTAAATAATAATTATTGCATCTCCATACTTTTGTTCTAGTATACAATAGTTGAGAATGGTATACTTTTGTTAGCCTGTGTCAGTTGTGTTTTAACAGTAACCTTTTTTACACAAGTAATCTTTAGGGTTTGTATGGGAATTTTGTACATGTGAGTGTATAATGAAGATTTGTTAGACTTATGAGTGATGGCACTGGTTTGGGGGACTACAATGTGGGAAGCATAATGGGCGCTCTGTGTTCATTTTCACAAAAGGGGAAAATCACAAAACAGACGTATATTGTGTCCCCACCCCCCAAAAAAATCTGCACGGGTGGGGCCTCCAACTGTGTCTTGCCGTTCAAGTTACACTGCTATCCCATAATAAGCTACTCTTGTTGTTATGGAAACAGTCTGTAGAGACAAAACAGTGTCAATGAAGGGATTGGGAAGGGGGTGGATTTTTAACTGGACTCTTACATCCTGTTTTCCAAATGGGCAACTGTAGGCACAGTGCAGTTAAGTCAATGTGTTGAGAACATGATAAATATCCTTGTCTTGTGGTGGTATGAAAAAGCATTATTTCCTATCCTGTCATTCTAGATGCAAGTCTGCATGCATAGGCTGTAAGACTGTCATGATGCCAAAATTGTATTAGTCGAAACCAATACCAATGAAATTTCTTGATTCTCAATGCCAAATTTTGATAAACTAATGTGCTATTGAACACATTGTGTTATTTCAAAATTTAAGTGTTAATATAAATGTAATCAAATTAAATTAAAACAATAGAATATAGCTTTTAAATATTTCTCAAGAAAATATGATTGCTTCATGTTTTTCCAAGTAATTATTCAAGTAAACAGTCACAAGGAAATAAATGGTTTTCTATTTGTCTTGCCAATAGGGTTGTTTGATTAATTTTAACAACAGAGTAGAGAGCTGTAAGTGTATGAGGCTGCATTTACACTTCAAGTAGAAAAATGCATAGATCCAGTATTTTGCCACATATCCAATTTTGTTCATTCACTTAAATGGGTGTTACATGAATACCTTGCCAAGATGGTTATTTTGATCAAAAAGTTCATTTGAATGTTCACATGCATAGCCGCATCACTGAGCATGCATCCTAACACTGATTAATAGGTGTTGAGACCAAAAGTGTCAATACCACAATGCCATGGCTTTTTGATGTTTGGCAATGTATGCCTTCACTGTCCATATTGTGTTAGAATATATCCTCTTTTCTCTTTTTGACTTTTCTTTTACACTCGTGTGTCCCTCTCTCAGGGGTTTCATCAAGCATTTGCACAGTAACAGGAGGCGTGCTGGGCATCCACTGGAGCAGCGTTATTGGTCTGGGGTGGCAGCCGCTGGCGGTGGACCGGGGAGGGCCTCGGTGCTGGGAATCCTGCTGCCTGAAGCCCTCCTGCGGTGCTGTGTGGAGCCTTGGTGGCCGCTGTGTGTTACTGGCCTGTGCTCGATCGGAAGGCTGCTCCATCACATCGCTCCCGCAGCCTCATATAGAATCTCTGGGGCTTTTGCAGCAGCTCAACAAGAGAATGCGCAGGAGGAGGAAAGCACGCCATGTTCAGGATGTCAGAGTCATTAGGGAGACTGAGCATGTAAGCTTCAGAGAAAACTGCATTTAATGATCTTAAAGGATTTCAGTAGAGCAAGACATTGGCTGTGTTCAGAATGGAATGCTAGCTTACTACTACTGTATACTGCACAGTATACACTGTATACTTCCCACTTTAAAAAAATAGTGAAACTTGTGCAAGCATGCGACAAACTGTAGATATTATTCCATGATCAAATTTAATGCTGCATTCCTCACTGTATTTGTCACATCACGTTGCATGTTGAAACTCAACAAGTGCCATCCAGTTTGCAAGTGAATGCAACTAGATGTAAAAATATCTTAACATCTGGTGGTCAGATGAAATAATGATTCAAGATAGAGAAGTAAAAAATTTAGCTGGTTTTACTTCTGGTTCTTTCATCACACTGGAAAAGGAAGATCAAGCTCATACACTATTCTGTGCAGAAAGCTCGGCAAATAGAGTAGGTCATGCAGGTGTTCTGTGCATACAGAAAATTTGTGTACTGTGCACAGTATACATACTACATACCTCAGCAATAGCGAGAGTAGAAAGGTAGGATTCTAGTGTTGAAAATCAAGTTTAAGGCCCGTACGTGAACGCAGACGCTTCTAGCTACGCAAGCTTGATTTTGTGGGTTGTTGCATTCCGAAATTTTGTCCTATTGCAATTCATAGCACAACGAAAGTATGTATTGCATTCCCAGCATTGCCACAAGAGGACATAAGTGTGAACTGTCTGCTTCTACTGAGTTTTTTTTTTTTTTTTTTTTTTTTTTTAAAAAGGAATAGTTCACCCAAAAATGAAAATGTTCTCATCACTTACTCACCCTCATGCCATCCCAGATGTGTATGACTTTCTTTCTTCTGCTGAACAGACGAAGGTTTTTAGAAGAATAACTCCCCTCTGATGGTCTGTGCAATGGTGACCAAACATTTGATGCTTCCAAAAGCACATAAAGGCAACATAAAGTAATCCATAACACTTCAGTGGTTTAATCACTGTCTTCTGAAGTGATACAATTAGTTTTGGGTGAGAAAAGACTAAAATATACTCACTTTATTATGAACACTATGGTCCTCATAAAGTGCCCGACATGTTCTTCTGCTGTTGTAGCCTATCCACCTCAAGGTTCGACATGTGCATTCTGAGATGCTATTCTGCTCACTACTATTGTACAGAGCAGTTATCTGAGTTACCGAAGCCTTTCTGTTAGCTCGACCCATTCTAGCCATTCTCCTCTGACCTCTGTCAATAACAAGTCGTTTTTGCCCACAGAACAGCCGCTCACTCAGTTTTTTTTGTTTTTGGCACCATTCTGAGTAAATTCTAGAGACTGTTGTGTGTGAAAATCCCAGGAGATCAGCAGTTACAGAAATTTAAACCAGGCCGTCTGGCACCAACAATCATGCCACGGTCGAAATCACTGAGATCACATTTTTCCCCATTCTGATGGTTGATTGAAGCTCCTGACCTGTATCTGCATGATTTTATGCATTGCACTGCTGCCACATGATTGGCTGATTAGATTATCACATTAATAAGTAGGTGTACAGGTGTGCCTAATAAAGTGCTCGGTGAATGTATAACTAACACAAAAGCCTACGTTAAGCATGATCTACCACATCATGTTTTGGTAAAACATTTTCCAAACACTCGCGTCTGTGTTTGCATACTTGCGTGAAGTATGTTTCTGGCCTAACTCTTGTAAACTAACGTGAGATTTGAATCCTAACAGGACATTTCACAGGTCCAGTCTGTACATCCCACAGCATCGTTGACTACAACCAAAGGTCTGGCTCCTGCACATACAGCAGGTGAAACCCTGATCCATTCCACCAGTGGCAGTGGAGAACAGGTGGATCTCTCAGCATCTGAGCATAGTTCAACATTGGCAGCAGACACTACGGATCATTCAGCATCCAACAACAGTAATCAGTCACCACAAGCCACATCTGACACCCATTCAGTGGCTCCACCAACAACACCAGCTGGTACAACATACTACACTCAATAATTATGTGTTTGTACTATTCACCACCTTTCTTGTGAGTTTGTCTTTTACAAACTAAGTAAACAAATATCCAGTTATACAACTATTACTTTCAACTAACCACACTATTTTACAAAGCAGGTGTGTGTGCAATATAATGAAACATTTGTTTAATGTGTTTAATTTGTTTCAAGTAATAGTGCGGCAACTAGTTGTATCTGCTGGCAACAGCGTGGAGGTAACTTTACCGCGCAATGAAGTGGAGCTGAATGCTTTTGTAGTGCCAGCACCCCCTTCAGGTACTGCTCTAAATAAGCTAGCTCATGCCCCTTTGTAACTGTCAGTGTCCTAGAGCCAGTGCCTCTAAAATTTGCTGTTCGCAAATCAAGAATTGTTTACGTCAGAAACAGCAACTCATTATTTTAATGACAAATATCATATTTTGGGATTTATTTCTATGAATTGTATTTGTTATAGTATCTGACAATTTAGAAACAGCTTGTGATGGCAAGACGCTGAAATAAATTACTTTAGAGGTTAAAATATGTTCTCTAATTCGCTGTCTCTGTTAATATCTTTAGAGACTAACTATGCCTTTGACTGGCGTTTGAGGACACATCCAAAAGACTATAGTGGGGAGATGGAGGGTAAACGCAGCAAGACGCTCAAGCTCAGTAAGGTAAATAAAATTCACCTTTGGAGAGGCGCTTTGTTTTCTAAAAGTTCCTTATATTCCAAACGATCTTTCCCATTAGCTGACAGTGGGTCTATATGAGTTTGAGGTCGTAGTGGATGGTGATGGGGCACATGGGGAAGGATACGTCAACGTTACTGTCAAACCAGGTAACTGAGTTTAGTGATGATTTGCCTGCAAATTCTAATGTACGAGTCACACTCTGTTTTGTAAGCCCGTATGGAGTTGTTGAAGGCATATAGATGTCAGTAAAATATGTTAAAAACCTACTTTTCTGATTTCTATAGAGCCAAGAGTGAACAAGCCACCTGTTGCTGTGGTTTCTCCAAAGTATCAGGAAATCTTCTTGCCAACAAGTTCCACTGTGATTGATGGCAGCCGTGCGTATCAGATTGTCTTTCGCTAAACCAGTTTTATGCACTTGCATTATACATCAGTGTTTTAAAATCATGCTTGCTGTATGTTGTACATGTTAAGTACAAATCAAAGTGACGGAAGCAAAACAGTGCTTGTTAGGGAATACTGCTGTTGAAGTCAATATTACGTGGTATTGCATCACATTGTGACATAATGCAGTATATTATTATTTTTTTTTCTTTATTTTTTATATATATTTTTTTTATTTCATCTATTTAAGCTTTAAACTTAATTTGAATCATCATTTAAATAGATTCTTAATGTGAGCAATTATGTCTAAAATTAAAAAAACTTCATATTAGCTATGCATTCAACAACACTTGCCTCTGAGAGAGCAAATACAGATATCTTACAGCTAAAGGCCCTGGTATGCTTCGCTTTTTTATGTTCCAGATCGGATCGCGCCCGGTCGACCAGGGTTGCCTTTCAAAATATATTATGTTGACCGCAAGAGATGCGCAGAGACAAGGACTATCCTTGTGTCAAGAAAATCTGGGCTGTGCGCGGTCAGTCTGCACGGACTGTGCTGATGACGAAGTTTGAGTCACGTATACTGTGCATGGCGCGATCACCAACACAGACAACCGAAGTACACTTTGGCCCTAAAGGTCACCACAGTGTCTCCAGAGACACTACAACCATACATAGACAGGCCTAGAATAGAATATTATGTATAAAATATTCCAATTGTTAAACAAAAAACAGGAATTCACTACAGTGGGCATTTATTTGTCCCCTCATTTTAAACATCTGGGGCATTTTGGAACTTTCTGTGACATTTTTGTCCTGAGCCCGGTTCATTTCTGACACTGCAGTAATGTAAACCAGAACTAAATTTACCTTCTGTTCTCTACTGTGACAAAGGATATTAAATTAAATATTTGGGGTTATAAATGACCTGTCTGTTTCACAGAGAGTACTGATGATGATAAAGTGATGTCATGGCATTGGGAGGAGGTGAAGGGGCCACTTCGAGAAGAAAAAGCCTCCGGTGATACTGCCATTCTCACCCTGAACAACCTGGTTCCTGGTAACTACACCTTCAGGTAAATTTTAACTCCCATCTTCCCACTCACATTTTGGTCAGTTCATAATTTTTTCTCTTCAGACTTTTACTGCAACCTTTTGTTGAAGCCTCCAAGCTTTAAACAAGCATTGGATAACTACTACAAAACTTGGCAAACCAGTTTGTCTTTGTAAACTTTAAACTGAAGATATCAGGCTGACATACTGTGTTTGTACATGACACATTTTCTCAGAACTGTTTAAAGACCCTAAAAAAATAAACAACATTTGACAAATTGACACCATGTTTCTGATGTTACAATAACTTTAAAGTACTCCAATCCCAGCTTAATTGCAGAGACAACTATGCTGCAAGTAAACCATTCATAGGACGATTTCTCTAATAAGTAAAAACACTGTGGCACTATTAAAACATTTCTCTTTGTTTGAGCATCCCAAGTAGCCTTACATAGCAACATTAGTTCAACAAATTATGATCATTTGGGGCTGGATTATCTGTTTGTTTGACCATTAGTAGTCAGGGGTATTGTTCAGGGAACCTGTCTGAAAAGCAGCTCTGTTTGGTGATGCTAAAAAAATTTGATTATACTATTATAATTTTTTCATCTTTACAGTCTCACAGTGACTGACTCAGATGGAGCTCAGAATTCAGCCCAATCCATGTTATTAGTCAACAAGGCCACGGACTACAGGCCTACAGCTAATGCTGGTCCCAACCAAGTGATCACACTGCCACGCAACTATATCACACTGTATGGCAACCAAAGCACTGACGACCATGAGAATCTGTCCTATGAGTGGTCACTCAGCCCTGAGAGTAAGGGCAAGGTGGTGGAAATGCAGGTACATTAAACAGAAACCATTATATTGCATTATACACTATTATTAGGGTTTAAACATCTATAATTAGGTGTTTACTGGCAGGACAGTTGTAATTCTATGTTTCAGTTTTGTTAGAAGTGTTATCTATGTTAATCAGTGAGTGGATTAGTCTACATACCTTTGGTTTGTTCTCTATAGGGTGTGAGGACGCCCATTCTGCAGCTTTCTGCCATGCAGGAGGGTGATTATACCTTTAAGTTGACTGTCACTGACCTCTCTGGGCAGCAAGACACGGCTCAGGTCACTGTCATTGTCCAGCCAGGTATTTTGTAAATACAGAGCATTTACTGTGAATCTACTGTTTAAATTACTGTTTGTTCCTGAGTGCCCTTTTTGTGAAATCACACCAGAGAATAACAAGCCCCCTGTAGCGGATGCAGGCCCAGACAAAGAACTCACGCTTCCCGTCGATCGGACCACGCTGGATGGCAGCAAGAGCAGCGATGACCAAAAAATTGCCACATATCACTGGACAAAGACCAAGTCAGTAACACTCGTACTCTCCCTTCTTATTCATATTCATTTATATTCATAATTCTGGAACTTTTTGAAAATGAAGTAGCTATTTTTTATATCACATGTGTTTTTCAAAAGCGCAGGGGCTTAGTAATCTTATTCATTTAACAGTAGACTCATAGTTTATATTTTTGATGGTGGCGCAGGGGCCCGGATGGGGTGAAAATTGAAAATGCAGACACTGCTGTTGCCACGGTGACAGGTCTGCAGGAGGGCGAGTACACTTTCATGCTGACTGTGACGGATGAAAGGAAACTGGAGAATTCTGATGCAGTCTCTGTCATTGTCAGGGAAGGTACGTGTACTTTAAATCCCTAAGAAAGTTTTGGGGGACAAAATTGTATTATTTGATTGTAAAAAAAACAATAGAAGTCTATGGGATGTCCTGATTTAAAAAGCTAAAATGAGTTTGTGTATGCCTGCATGTGCATTTCTATTTGCAGATATGCAAATTATTTGTTAGAAGGCTTGCTTATGCAATTCATGTGTAACTGTAAAAAACCATCAACCTGTTCTGTTTCTATCAATCTGTGATACTACAAATAATTTCCCTCCTTGCTTTTTCAAATCAGAGGATGACCAGCCGCCCATCGCCAAGGTTCTGTCTAGTCCTCCAATCACTCTACCCATCCGCACTGCAGTTCTGGATGGTTCCCGATCATCAGATGATAACGGTGGTATCAGCTTCCTCTGGAGCCGAGAAGACAGTAGCCCAGCAGCAGGGGTTAGTTCTGTTTTATTCACATTGAAAATGCTCCAAAATAGAGGTGAACCAATTGTGGATTTTGCAGATGTCTAAGGAAAGATTTCTAAGAAAACGTTTTTAAAAATTGGCAGATAGTTTTTAAAATCAATTTATAGAATATGAAAAAAAATATTCTTAGCCTTTCCTTACTATGACTGGGACAGACACACACCAATCAGCCACAACATTAAAACCACCTGCCTAATATTTTGTGCCCTCGTGCTGCCAAAACAGTGCCAACCTGCATCTCAGTATAGCATTCTGAGATGATTTTCTTCTCACCACAATTGTACAGAGCGGTTATCTGAGTTACCGTAGACTTTGTAAGTTCGAACCAGTCTTTTGTTTTTGGCACCATTCTGAGTAAATTCTAGAGCCTGTTGTGTATGAAAATCCCAGGAGATCAGCAGTTACAGAAATACTCAAACCAGCCCATCTGGCACCAACAATCATGCCACGCTCCAAATCACTGAGATCACATTTTTCCCCATTCTGATGGTTGATGTGAACATTAACTGAAGCTCCTGACCCATATCTGCATGATTTTATGCACTGCACTGCTGCCACATGATTGGCTGATTAGATAATCCCATGGATGATTGTTGGTGCCAGACGGGCTGGTTTGAGTATTTCTGTAACTGCTGATCTCCTGAGATTTTCTCACACCAGAATTCTAGAATTTATTCCGAATGGTGCCAAAAACAAAAAATATCCAGTGAGCGGCAGTTCTGCGGATGGAAACGCCTTGTTGATGAGAGAGGTCAACAGAGAATGGCCAGACTGGTTCGAACTGACAAAGTCTACGGTAAATGCTATTCTAGGTGCGGGATGGCGCTGATTTGGCAACACGAGGGGGACCTATACAATATTAGGCAGATGATTTTAATGTTGTGGCTGATCGGTGTAGACGCTACAAGAGTCCAAAATTAATCAAATCCCAGATGCAGTCTATTGTTCAACTAAAATCCAATAACCAGAAAAAATTAAGATTTGGTGCATAATGCAGAACCTTTAACTATAAACAAGCCCAAAACACACCGTGGACTCTTACAAACCCTGTTACAATCCTCTACGTATAAGTATTTACCAAATTAAGCTTTTTATAACCTATATATTCACCAGATGTAGCGTTTTGCCTCTATTTATTTCACCAGATTAGGTTTAATGAGCAATAAAGTTTATTATTGTTCACAAGATATGAATGAAGTTGGTGACACAATGTACAGTATGTGCTGAAGGAGCACGTTTCTGTATAATTGCATTTTTCTTTGCATCCTCCCGCTTCAATTTAGAACACTTGATTATCTAATCAAAATAACAAAATATGCTCTGAAGTAAGAATAAAAATATGGATGAATAATATCAATGATGAAAGATTTATATACAGCAAATCCCTATTATGTTGAACCAATCCGCTCCAACTGTAGAATCCTCTAGCGCCAGCCACAGAGGAACACGGAGGAATAAAAATAACTATCTGCAACTATCGGCATAGATTGCCAAAAACCAATAGTTCCAAAAAGCAGCTATCGACACCGATTAATAGGTAAAACCGATATATCGGTCGACTACTTCTCTAAACATTCAAATTACATTCATGGCACTGTTGAATATTCAAGCAGTCATACTGTTTGTACATCTGAGAGACTGTGTGATAGTGACAGAACTAGTGGGACCGGTTCATTTGGTGCCATTTTTTATAAGATTATCATAGTGTCTTCCACAATGGTTTGGTGACTTAAACTTAACAAGGAACCATACAAAAAAACTGATTAACAACAGTCATTATGATTCTCATTGAATTGTGGCCTCTTCATGTCCACTCCGTGGACATCTTTCATGCAACAGGAGCGGAAAGAATTTTCGTGTAAATTGTTTGTGAAGCCGTTCTGATGCAAATTTACAAATTCATGAAACTTTTCCTATTTTCAATGATGCTGGTGATGTGCTCAACTGAACCAGATAAGGTTAATAGTAGTGGACATTCTCCTGCTGGTGTGAACTGAACTTTTTTTTGTACACTTAAGCCTTATGTCAAACCATTATTATTGAACTCTTGGACTGTTCAATTCACAAAAGAACCTCTGATGCCAGAACATGCGATAGATTAAGTTCCTCACTTTCTTTGTGAACTCACCAGCGTGTTTGCTAAATTAAAAATGTTGTGATTTGAATGCAGTTCATTTTAAAATGCTTTCATTACTGTTTCCACATATTCTCATTTACTAGCACGTCTGATGCCTTCCTTGAAGGGCGTGTTTATAGGCGTGGATTATGATAATTGTGAGTGAACATGCACATGCCCCATTTACGAATGTTTGGAATTCACTAACACACACACATTTAACTAACAACTCTGTGGTGTACGAAGCGTTTTTGAATCCGGAGGAAAGTTTTTGTGAAGGACCATTTAATGTGGAAATTACTCCGAATTTACTGATATATTTATGAGTTTCATGAATGAGGCCCTGTGTCTTTCTCTTGCAGGATATCCTGAATAACTCTGACCATCAGGCAATGCTTTTTCTTAGTAATCTGGTGGAAGGGAAATACACTTTCACACTGACTGTGACAGACAGTAAAGGAAAGACCAGTACTGATAGAGGCACTGTGGAGGTTCGAGCAGGTCAGTATGACTGTAAAATAAAAATTACATTTGAATTACATTACATCTTTTCCACATATGCTGCTAAAGTCCACATGGCATCAGGGTACAGATCACACTGTCAGATGTTGGTTTTTTGTTTGTTTTGTTTTTTGCAATAATGGCCGGCTGATTGCATTATTTATTTTTCAATGTTTGTATGCTTACAATGGTCTCTGTTTTTTACACTCTCACTGCGTAACACAAAATACTGTGTACAAAAAAAAAAATATATCGTTTTTTTCTTGCCCTTCTTTCTGCATCTTCTGTTTGTCAGATGCCTATGAACGAGACTTGGTGGAGCTGATCCTGGAAGTTGCCGTGACCCAGGTGTCTCGAAGACAGAAGGATATGTTGATACGACAGGTTGGGGTCCTCCTGGGCGTCCTGGACAGTGACATCACTGTGCGAGAGATTAACGCCTTCAATGAGCATAGGTTTGTCCAGCTTAGTTTAGGAACAGGCTTTTATTATAGGTGTGATCGTTTCTAAGTTTGTGAGCAATGGAGGAGTCAATAGACAGCGAACTGTCAATGTGAATATTTTATTACTCTCTCAGCATCATACAAAACTTTAACAAAAAGGGCTCTTGGTGGCCAAAACACACAAACGGGTCAACAGTGTTTGTCATATAGCTACACAGGAACAGCCTCTGGTCTCTCTCCCACTCTGACGGTCTGGTGTGCCTCTTCAGGTCTCCTGCCACCTTCACTATAATTAGAGACAGGTGTTAGAGTTCTCACAACCCAGGTGACGAGCCTTACCACTCTCCCTCTCCCGCAGAACGACACATGACCACACCCCCCATGCCACAATAGGGAGTGCTAAACTTAACTGCCCTTAACTGATCTGATTACAGTGCCTCATTGTTTTGAAAGGCAACTTCAGTACCCTTTACTGGAAATGTTGCAGTTATGTTTTTAATCTTCATTGATATAATGCTTAATTGAACCTCAACGATTAGCACCTTAATAGTTTAGGGATAGTTTACCAAAAATAAAGAGTCTGCCATCATGTACTCACCCTCATGTTGTTCCAAACCTGTATGACTTTCATTCTTTCTTAGAATACAAAAAGAGATATTAGGAGGAATTTTAGGGACTGACTGCCTCAGTCACCATTCACTTTCATTGTAAAGCAAATAGCAGCGTGAAAATTCTTTAAAACTTCTCTTATGTTCCAATAAAGAGGTTAAATGGAGTAAATGATGACAGAATTTTCATTTTTGGCTAAACTATTGCTTTAACTTTTCTGTACATGACAATATTATACTTTTTTCCAGCACCCGCCTGGTATTTCTTGTGTCTGGAGGCCCTGGACGACCCCCCTTGTCTGGCCATAGTGTTGCTATGGAACTACGCAACAAACTTCGCAAGCAAAAAAATGACTTCCTTATCTTTAAGGCCCGAAGGGTAGACACAGTCAGTAAGTATTGATATGGCTTCATCAAATGCCCCATTACTGTTTATATTGCAGCAGTATCCAGCTCTGGCCTGTTATTGACTGTCTGACCTTTCCCCAGTCTGCCAGCTGAACTGCTCCAGTCACGGGGACTGCGATTCCTTCACCAGACGCTGTGTTTGCCACCCATTCTGGATGGAGAATTTATTCAGAATTTATCTTGGTGATGCCGAAAGCAACTGTGGTAAGGAACTTGAAAAATAGGAAATAAGCTGTTTTAATTAAGCTACTCTTTTGATAAAAATTCAGTATGATGTTTGTGACTGGATGTTGTCTTTCAGAATGGAGTGTTTTATATGTGACTATAGCATCATTCATGATCGTGGTTGCCATAGCAACTGTAATCTGGGGTATGGTGTGCTGCTGTAGAAGGTAAGGGTTAAGCCCTGTTCAAACTGACAGCAAATGTATTGCTGGATGTTGTTAGGTCACTGTACTGTTGGTCGCTAGTAGGTTTTCCCTGCTTTTATAGGTGTTTGGTTATTGGTGGGCTGCGCACCCGCCATAGCTTTCAAAAAACTGATTATAAATAAGATCTGTTTCTGGATAAAATATATCATTCGTTTTAGACAAGGAGTCAGTTTGCTTTTGCTAAAAAATAACATTCTGCAGGGGAATGCATTCGTATATTAATTACAAGAGTGCATAATATCATTAATAAGATAAATAATCACCAGTGCATGCATCAATTTCAGAATGCTGACAATTCTGACACACAAAATATTTCGCTGTTTATATTTTATTTCGCTGCATGTGGGCAGAGACATCATACAGTTGCTGCGTCATGTTGCTGCTCATTTGCATAAAGTTTAAAATGTCTAAACTTTTGTCAAGTTACTGGACATGTCCACATCACCAACGGTCGCTGGAAATTGCCAAAATTATCGTAGGAAATTATTAACCATGTTTACATGCACTTCAGAAACGGTTTATTGCAGGGTTTTTGCAGAAAGCGGCATTCTGAACCGTCATGTAAACAAGAACGGCTTTTTACGCACGCCGTTTGAGGGATTAAGAGAAAGCGGTTTAACGCCTTGGTTTCTACCAGAGAACATGGTTTATTGTGGCCATTACAGGTTTGTTTGGAGTGTGCATGAACAGACTGGATAAAAACGTCATAAGATGGAGCCCAACAACAAGTGAACAAGTTTCTTGTTCCCCTGTCTCAACCTCGAGATACATATCCTGAGGTTACCAGAGCCTGCCGGATCCAGCTCTGGTTCTGCCTTATGTCCGACTCCCACTGCCACGTGTTGCTGAGTGATGACGACCAACTGCAGCCTATGCCAGCCAGACTTCACTTTAGTCTACTACGATGGACCTCACTGAGGATGAATTGATGCAAACTCCAAGACATGGGACTCAGGATGGACTTCGCCAAAATTACCTGCCATAAGCTTCCAGCTGGACTTCGATGCCCCTCATTGACTGTTCCCTGTATTGTCTTAGTCAACGGATGGACTACACTCTTTTAAAATGGAATATATAGACAATGAAATAGCTGCCAACTAAAGCCTTCATCCGCTAAATAACAAAGGATACTGCATCTACGTGCACTTCCACAGTTAATACAGGATGGACTTTGTCACTAATCTTACAGTTCATGCAATATCATTTTGTTTAAACAGTGGCCCATAATATTTACTTAGTTTACTAATTTAAACCATGACTTGTTCTACACATAAATAACTGATATTGGCAGAATATTCATGCTGTTTAGCCAGAAGGGCACTGGCCCCCCCAAAGTGAGCCTCGATTCTCCCAGGGTTGTTTTTCTCCATTAACCATCTTATGGAGTTTTTTGTTTCTTGCCGCGGTCGCCTTTGGCTTGCTCACTTGGGGGTATAAAAAAAAAATATGACTTACTTATTAAAGCACAATGATAAGACATTACAGCTTTATTTTATGTTATAGCATAATTTCCTGTACAGATGCCTTGAAACGACATCTGTTGTGAAAAGCACTATACAAATAAAACAAGACTTGACACAGTGAAAAGAATTCAACATTTCTGGGAGTACAATGGGAAAAGCACATACACTATAAACTATACCCATTTATACACACCAATATAAAATATTGACAGTCCCTCACGTTCGTGTATATGCGCTCGTACATTGAGTTTTACATAGAGGGAAATCCCAATATTGCAGCACAAATCCACTGCATGTTGCGATGGAAAGTTAAGGAAACAAACATGGCAACAACTTAGGAATGTCTGGTAATAAAATAGTGAAGTGTTCCTCGGATGCCATGTTTGTCATTAACACAAGTGTCGCTAGGAAATTATGTTGCTGTGGAGAAACTGCTTACTGACTGAGCATGTATACAGAAGTAAAGAGTACCACTTATACGGTACATGTACGCGGAAACGCCACTTTCTCGCAATAACTCGCTTTCTGGCGTTCATGTAAATGTAGTCAAAGTATTCCTGTTGCTAAGTTTTTATGTTAGAGCTTGTTTGATGTGTTGCATGGTTGCTAGCGATTATTAAAATTGTATATGCTGTCTCGAGCAGAAGGAAAAACAAAGCAAGACGAAGGAGTCGGTATAAAATGCTGGAGAGAGATGAGCAAGAGACTCTGGAATTAAAGATACCAAGAGCAGGTAATAAAATTAATTATAGTAGGTAGCTCAGTGGTAAAATATGCTGGCTACCACCCCTGGAGTTCGCTAGCTCGGTAGTTCGAATCCCAGAGCGTGCTGAATGACTCCAGCCAGGTCTCCTAAGCAACCAAATTGGCCCGGTTGCTAGGGAGGGTAGAGTTACATGGGATAAATTCCTCATGGTCGCTATAATGTGGTTCGTTCTCGGTAGGGCGCGTGGTGAGTTGAGCGTGGTTTCCGCTTTGGATGGCGTGAAGCCGCCACACGCGCTGTCTCCGCGGCAACGCGCTTAACAAGCCATATGATAAGATGCGCGGGTTGACGGTCTCAGAGGCGGAGGCAACTGGGATTTGTCCTCCGCCACCCGGACTGAGGCGAATCACTACGTGACCACGAGGACTTAAAAGCACATTGGGAATTGGGCATTCCAAATTGGGAGGAAAAAAATAAAATAAATAAAATGTAATTATCCATAGAAACTAATAAGTAAGATTGAATGATAATGTCTCCATAAGGAGGACACAACAGCTCATTCTTTTCTTTCCTCTGCAGGTCGCTTGAAGTCAGTTCCTGCTCCCACATCTTCTGCACTCATGCTCTCAGATTCCGATCTGGAAAGTGAGGACGGCCAGGCAGGAATCCCTTGGTCTGACAGAGAGCGTGGAAAACTCCTGCCACCTCAAAATGGATCTGTTCGCAATGGCCAAGGCCCCCATAAACCTAAAATACAAAGGGAGGCGCTGCTTTAGCGAAAGCAAACCTCACTATTGCACCAACACACTGTTCACCCCTCATCAAGGTGTCTCTAAAGACAAGTTTTATTTTAAAAGGAACCTGAAGGACTTAAAGGTGACCCCTGCAACTGCTTCCCAGGGTTGAATCCCTGCCCATTCTGAGCCAAACTGAAAATATATTCATACCCTAATGGTGGAAAGAGACAGAAACATTGCATTAATAACAGGGAATTTATCCCTTGGCATCTGTCTGTACAGAACTTGCCAAATCTGTAGAGCCACACACCTCAAAAGACATTGAGAATGTATTTACTTAACTGCTGAGAGAGACTTATTGTACAGATGGCAACTGGAAAAGGTTTTGCGTATCAAAGTAGCTCTCTTAGGAATACTTCCTCCCACCAGAATGTTACACAGAAACAACTGAGCCTGCCTCACTGTCCTCTCCCTACAAGGCTTCCTGATACGGCAGCCTGTCACTTCCAAATGCTGCCCGGCACGCCAGTTGAGTTTTCTTTGGTAATAATGCAGACAGTGAGTTCTTACAATGCCAAGTTGTATGACTGCATGAGAAGGGTTTTTTTCATTGGTTATTTTTTATGGTTTGCATGTATTCAATTGAGAATGTGTGTGCTGAGTTTGTGTCTCTTTGGTCTTGTTGGCTGTATGTGTATGTCTGAGGTGGGTTTTGCCACTTTTAACACCAGTGGAGTATATGGAAGTCTGCAGCATAAAAGCCATGATTGCCAAGGTTAGGAAGAGGCATATCTTACACTGGGTAACATGTTGGATGTTACACTGGGAACGATCATTTGATTCACACTCCTTTCTTCACTGTTCTTGAGAATGGATATGATGGGACTAAAAGGGTATGGCTTGCTCCTCACCTCATCATCTCAAACCCAGATGACCTTTTACAGTCATGTCAGTTTTAAATTTATTTTAGTCAGCAAACTTTAAACAGGTTTTGTTCTCCTGGCTTGCATTGGAACTGAATTTTTCTCTTTTTGGTTTTCTGATATTGCTTATTCATTAGAAATTCTCGGTCTGTTTTAAAATAAGTTTCTGCTCATCCTTTTGAGATGAGGCACTCCCAATTCTAATGTTCCTTGTATTGGTTTGTTATGAAGGTCTGAATGTTAACTATATGATGTGTGTGTGCAATCCCCCACGTCTTGTACATTGTGAATGCATGGGTGTTTGAACCCCCTATGCCAGAGACTGGAAAAAATGAAGGGATTCCTTTTTCTTTTTTTTTTTATCCACTAAAAACAAAAATGAAGTATTCCATTTCATGTGACTTCTAAAACAACTGGATTTAATAAAATTGAAAATATATTTACAACTTTGTCTTTACCTTTTTTTTTTTTTTTTTAAGAATTCTACCAAGACCTCTTATGACTGTACACCATTATGTAAACCTTACCAAATAGGGCAGTGATTGGGATAGCAATATGCAAGAACTGATTACTGAACCACAAGTTTACTGATTTTACTTGTTGCAGAAGTTACAATTAAATTATGGTCAGCTATGTTTATACATAGCTGAGTACATGATTTCTGTCATCTATACTAAAAAAAAAAAAAAAAAAAAAAAGTGTACTACAACAGTTTACTAGAAATCCAGTGGTGACACCCACCCATACATATGTCCAGTGAGAGGGATATATCTTTGGAAATTTGTCAGTGAATGGACTGAGCCACTGTGATATCCTTTGAAAACCATGTCCATTTATTTTTGGTCAGTAAATTCAGTTACTTATGAGTGTATACACTGTTAGGTAAGAGTAAACTTCCGGTTTGGGGTATTGCATCCCAAGTATTCGTTTTGCATCCCAGCGTTCTAGTTTACCATTTTTCATCTCTCTCTCTCGCTCTCTCTCTCTCTCTCTCTCTCTCTCTCTCTCTCTCTCTCTCTCTCTCTCTTGTCCTTATAAGGAAGTGGAGCAGTTGGTGGAGTTTGGGCGGAAACGGCACTCGCGGTGAGAGCTGGGAACTTCAGCACACTCATACAGGCAGACGGGGAGCTCGTAACACACCCATTTAACATCCAAAGACTACCTAGGATCACTTAAATATTCTCACACGGTGACGGTAAGGAGAAACCCCTCAAACGCGTTGCCTGTATTAGCAAATGTTTGTGTTGAGTGACTAGCCGGCGGAAATCTTTTCATAAGACAGAGTGTCAGTGTTGCTGTCAGCCTGCATAATCATGACAACTGAAACGGTCATCGCAACTCGTTATGTTGTTTCCATCTGCAAATTGTTTTGTTTAAGCATTCGATCTGTATTTTCTGGCCGACTGTGCGCGAGCGTGTGCAACCCGGCTGGCCTGATTATTCAGTCAAATCACATCACGTCAAAGCTGTTGGCTTGTATCGTATCCTATTGCGATCTTATTAACGGTGGCCTGGGGTTTGCATTGCATGTCAGAAAAACTAGTGGTCTGTTGGTTATGTGTGTCTTCACTATGTTTAATGAGTGTGGCACGTCTCACCCTACGCAAAGCCAGGAATGGATGAGATATGGCCTAGTTTTCCAAGTCCTGAAGCACAAATGGCCTGTTTTTATGTCCAAGCGCCCAATATGCCAGTATTTATTTCGTTTGACCCAGGACTTTTAATGAATGCACACAGCTTTTCTTATCTTGTTTTGATTTGCTGTTTATCTTTAGGGGTTTGCCAATAATTTAGAGCCGGTGTAATGCATTGCATTTCCCATTAATACTGTTTCAAGATTTTGTGTAGTTGCTTTTAAATTCTCTAGGGCTTTACAAATGTTGAATTTACGCATTTACACAGGCTCTTACATACTAACTAAAGCATGCACAGATCATATATAAAGCAAAACCAAAATAAAAGTCACACTGTGTTAAAAGTTCTGGATCTAGATCCTTGGAAACTTAGAAGCTGGTCTGACATTTTTTCCTTCAGGCAATTTGACTACTCTTATTTGACTGTTGTACTGGCATTGTGAAAGAAGAGAGAGGAGAGGGACATTTGACTATTGTTTTCTTGTTTACTTTTGCCATTATTGCTAATGTAAAGAGGCTTTCAATCTGTTTGGCAAAAAGGTTTCTACTTTGTTTACTCAATATTTTTATTTATTCTCTAAAGCTGAAGTACCTTCTGTGATATTAGTTCCATTTGCCTACAACTGATAAATGGTTTAGTTCAATCTGGTTGCCTGAGCATTCATTTTTTAAATTTTTTTTATTGTTTAGGACTGCAATTACAATGCAGTCTGGGGATATTTGTATTGCCATAAGGAGTTCCAATTAAGTGGCATTTTCCATGTGGAATTGCTGTGAGCTCATATATGGATACCTGTGCTTTTCCCCGAAGAGTCATTTGTGTAAAAGGGGGAATGAGCCAGTCAACCAGATTCATGTATCAGGTTTCTCATATGTAATGTTACCTGCATTATGTGCATGTGTACATACGTGCTGTAAAAAGAGAGATAATGAACTTGCCCCTCGAAAGCTGCCCAGATAATGCAAACAAGGCCTACTTCCTACTTTTGTCCTCTGACTTCGTGGTAGTAGGCAATTGGCACACTTTTCCAACATGTTATGACACTGTTTATGCTGTTTAACTATTCAAGTTAGCATTCTCGCTATCCTCTTTACTCTGCTTTATGCTTCTTGGTGATATTTTAAACTGTTTTAGTCCTGATTATTTATTCTTAACATGTTTTTATATACCTCACAATCACATTTGCCATCTATCAGTTTATGTACGTCATTTTATGCTGTTGCTTTTTTGTGATCCCACCAGTAAAAAGTGTAATGCTTTGGTTGCTGCTGCAAAACTTTTATTGTTTTTGTCTAGTGGATGTCGTCATTGAGCGGGCTCTCTCTCACTGTACAGGCATGGCAGAGCTGGCGGGTCTAGTGCAGCGTCTGGAGTTGGCCGTGGGTCGTCTGGAGGCCATGTCTAGTTCTGGGGGTGGAGGAGGCCCTGCTGCTCCTGGAGGTAATGAAATCCTAATGTAAACCCACTCTGACTTAATGGAAAAAAAATAAAAAAATAGTGGTGGTTGCTAAGGCAGGTATCACTGCTACTATTGTTCATACTTACAGTTAGACTTATGAACAAGCATTAATTAAGCTTTAGCATGTAAATCATCCTGTGCACCTTTATGCTACACGAGTGAAACCTGAAATCGTGGGACTTGATGAAGAGAGGTTGCTATTACTTTTCTAATCAGTCAGACTTATGATTTTTGTCTGCAAGACATAAGAGGCTAAAATAATGCCATAAACTTGCATTGAAAGAGGACCCACTACGAGACCCCTGAGTTCTGCTCTATTTGGGGTGCTGCGTCTAGCTTGCATTTTTTGTTAACTACGGATGCAACGATGTATTGGTTGCCGATATTTATCAGCCAGTTATTGACCAAATTAAAACCATTGGCCTGTCGGTTATAAGTAGACCCCGACTGATATGGGATTTTTGAGACCGATACCGATTTTAGAGGGGGGAAATTCACAGATTACCGATTTGGTGGCCGATATAGTTAATTTTTGAGCTGGAATGAAAACCGACCTTTTCTATGTGGATTGTTCACCGATTTTGCACCGATATGACTATGCAAAGGTACTCAGAAAGCTGCTTTCTTAAATATTCTTATCAAAGAATATTTGACATTATTATTATACATTGTCAACAAATTTTAGAAATGAACACTAAGAAAATAAAGAATAAATAAAAATACAGTAAATAGCTTAAACATCAGTACCATATGTTTAGTATCAATCAGTTGCTGACCATTAAAATAAAGAATAAATTCAAATAAAATAAATAGCTAAACAAACATCAGTACTGTTTAGTATCATTCAAATGCTGACCATTAATTAAAGAATAAATAAAAATAAATAGCTAAATTAACATCAGTATTACTGTTTAGTATCATTCAAATGCTGACCATTAAATTAAAGAATAAATAAAAATAAATAGCTAAATTATCATCAGTATTACTGTTTAGTATCAGTCAAATGTTGACTATTTTAATACTGCCAGTCAATTACTGGCAGGTTGTAAAACAAGAAGTGGCAGTGGTGTTAAACTGTATTCTGCTATACAAGTTCAGGGGAAACTTTCAACATTGGAAAACCAGACATTTAAATATAACATTTTATAAATGTGACGACTGGAATTGTTCGGTTGAAGGGTGTTTCAAACTGTGAATCCTGAACAAAACAGTTTGGTGAATACATGTTTACACATTAGCTTCCACTCAGCTGACAAGCAATGAAAGTAGCTATGTGGTTAGCTAGTTAGCTATAAGCTCGTTGTCACGGAGAGTAAAAGATGGACCAGCATTGCGTCTCACCAACTAGGTAACAGCATAGCGTGAAATCAACACTCAACAGACACCATCCACCACCGCACCGCAAAAGATGCTCTGATGTTTACCTTTCAGTCTGCTACATTACTTACTGCACTGACAAACTATAGCTGGCAAACAGACATGAGTGACATGGTTGTCGGGGACAGGGTTAACGTTATGTTAGTTATATTGAAAAGGGAAAATGATGGTGTCATTGTTTATTAACTTTCCATTATGTATTTCACAAACTAGTTAGCAACTTCAGGGCTCGACAATAAGGACTGCCCGATGGCCCGGGGCCAGTGTGAGAGATTCAGGTCAGTTGCTAGAACTGTCACTTGCCCGATCGGGCCAGTGCTGTATTTATAACATTAGTGCAAGCAAACAACAAGCGAGAGAACACAAAAATTACACGGAGCGAACGAAGTCTTCTAACCGAGGAGCAAGTGCAGGTATATTTATCTCGCAAAGACGCGCAAATGCATAATATACTGGATGCGCCGAGGCACAGTCTCGTGCAGACACAGAGCGCACTCTCCTAGCACTGTCCTTGCTTTTTTCCAAGTGTCTTAGCAGCAGCTATTACCAATGTGTAGAAAATGGCAAGAAAAAAACCCACTTAATGAATTTCGTAGTGGGGTTTAACATCTTGTGCAACACTACAGGTGCATCTCAATAAATTAGAATGTCGTGGAAAAGTTCATTTATTTCAGTAGTTCAACTCAAATTGTGAAACTCGTGTATTAAATAAATTCAGTGCACACAGACTGAAGTAGTTTAAGTCTTTGGTTCTTTTAATTGTGATGATTTTGGCTCACATTTAACAAAAACCCACCAATTCACTATCTCAAAAAATTAGAATATGGTGACATGCCAATCAGCTAATCAACTCAAAACACCTGCAAAGGTTTCCTGAGCCTTCAAAATGGTCTCTCAGTTTGGTTCACTAGGCTACACAATCATGGGGAAGACTGCTGATCTGACAGTTGTCCAGAAGACAATCATTGACACCCTTCACAAGGAGGGTAAGCCACAAACATTCATTGCCAAAGAAGCTGGCTGTTCACAGAGTGCTGTATCCAAGCATGTTAACAGAAAGTTGAGTGGAAGAAAAAGATGCACAACAAACCGAGAGAACCGCAGCCTTATGAGGATTGTCAAGCAAAATCGATTCAAGAATTAGGGTGAACTTCACAAGGAATGGACTGTGGCTGGGGTCAAGGCATCAAGAGCCACCACACACAGACGTGTCAAGGAATTTGGCTACAGTTGTCGTATTCCTCTTGTTAAGCCACTCCTGAACCAGACAACATCAGAGGCATCTTACCTGGGCTAAGGAGAAGAAGAACTGGACTGTTGCCCAGTTGTCCAAAGTCCTCTTTTCAGATGAGAGCAAGTTTTGTATTTCATTTGGAAACCAAGGTCCTAGAGTCTGGAGGAAGGGTGGAGAAGCTCATAGCCCAAGTTGCTTGAAGTCCAGTGTTAAGTTTCCACAGTCTGTGATGATTTGGGGTGCAGTGTCATCTGCTGGTGTTGGTCCATTGTGTTTTTTGAAAACCAAAGTCACTGCACCCGTTTACCAAGAAATTTTGGAGCACTTCATGCTTCCTTCTGCTGACCAGCTTTTTAAAGATGCTGATTTCATTTTCCAGCAGGATTTGGCACCTGCCCACACTGCCAAAAGCACCAAAAGTTGGTTAAATGACCATGGTGTTGGTGTGCTTGACTGGCCAGCAAACTCACCAGACCTGAACCCCATAGAGAATCTATGGGATATTGTCGAGGAAAATGAGAAACAAGAGACCAAAAAATGCAGATGAGCTGAAGGTCACTGTCAAAGAAACCTGGGCTTCCATACCGCCTCAGCAGTGCCACAAACTGATCACCTCCATGCCACGCCGAATTGAGGCAGTAATTAAAGCAAAAGGAGCCCCTACCAAGTATTGAGTACATATACAGTAAATGAACATACTTTCCAGAAGGCCAACAATTCACTAAAAATGTTTTTTTTATTGGTCTTATGATGTATTCTAATTTTTTGAGATAGTGAATTGGTGGGTTTTTGTTAAATGTGAGCCAAAATCATCACAATTAAAAGAACCAGAGACTTAAACTACTTCAGTCTGTGTGCATTGAATTTATTTAATACACGAGTTTCACAATTTGAGTTGAATTACTGAAATAAATGAACTTTTCCATGACATTCTAATTTATTGAGATGCACCTGTATGTCAAGCCTTTATGCAATTAGCCAGTTAGCTTCTGATAGGAGGTGAACCGAATTGGAAGTGTACCTGTGGATGTATTTTAAGACCTACCTTCAAACTCAGTGCCTCTTTGCTTGACATCATGAGAAAATGAAAAGAAATCAGCCAAGACCTCAGAAAAAACATTTGTGGACCTCCACAAGTCTGGTTCATCCTTGGGATCAATTTCCAAATGCCTGAAGATACCACGTTCATCTGTACAATCAATAGTATGCAAGTATAAATACTGTTGGGCCTCATGTATTCAGATAGAAGACAAAGGCAGGCCTAACAGTCATAAAAACATAACTCAAGCCCCCACCAAATTTTACTGATAAAAATTGCGCCAAAATCAAACAAAGGGAGTCCAAAACAGGCTACAGATCCATGAAGCCTTGCTCACTAAAGGATCAAATTCTCAACTCCTATTGGATGAGGCACACAACAGAACGTCCCTCAAACATGACATCATCAGGAGTTCAAATAATTCTGAAATGCTTCCAGAATTCACTTCCAGCGACTTCGTTCACCGAATAAAGACGTAGCTTTTGCTTCTCTCCGGTGCAACCTCGTGGCACAAGGAAGTAATGTCCGACTTGAAACTGTAGCCATACAATCTCCATCTCGCTGGACGAGTTGAGATTACTCTGTGTTCAACCGAACACTCTAACAGATCCGAAGGAGACCGCTGAGCAATTCGCATCTTCATCCGTTTGCCTACAGAAGTGAAGAGATTAAAGATTTCTCTTCCATCTTCAATCAAGTCGACATTTCTGAGTTCTCCGCCAGCCCGCCGACAATCAACAGCCGTACCGCCCGCCGACAGTGCGAGGAAACGGCCTCCCGTCATCACATGAGCCTCAAGGAACCGGGTCAAAGTTAAAGGACGGAGGAAAACACATTCTACCTGTGTCCTCATGCGATTCAAGTAAGAGGTTTACGTCTGGGCAGAGATAGAATATTATAGTGTGTTATTCTTGTGTTTCAAGGTTTTTGCTTGTACAGTTTACGGACTGCCATGTCCGCTCATTATTAATACTCATGGTATTAATTATCACGAATTTGTTTTGCTGTATTGTGGTCCAACCAAATTGGATTGTGCAATTTCGCCATCGCGGGTGAGACAGAAACTGAGTTCATCCATTAGAGTCAAATAACGCAGGACTTTTACGAGCCCCGCTCGTAAAACCGCGTCTCTGAGTGATGAACACAGCTGCTTTCTCTCCAGCTATCGCGAAATCAGCTTTAGGGCTGTCACTTAATCATCTCTCTCTCTCTCTCTCTCTCTCTCTCACTAACCACACTGACACACACACACACACACACATTATGTGTTATAGGATTATTTTTATTTCCATATCTAATCATATCACTGTTTAGTTTGTAGTTGTAAATCGGAAGTTTATTGACTGCATTGTATTAATTATTAATTGATATTACTGCATAAATAAACTTTGTTTATATTACGAAGAGAAGTGTTTTGGTTTGTTTTGCATACGCCTGTGTCATGCTGACGGGATGTCAGTGCTCGGATTCAAACCTTCATTCATTGTTTTTTTTTCCCGAAAATCGATATTCTTTGGATGCCGATTTTCCTAAGAAAACAATCTAATGTTGAGACTGTTTTAATATTCGGTTATTAGTCCCTGATTTCAGGGTGGTGCCCCGTCAATGATAATCCTTATTAATATTCTATTGATTTGATAATTGATAATTATCTTTGATTATTGTTGAATTTGAATGATCAATAAGCTAGTGTTAATTTTAATTAATGTTTCATCGAAGTTAACAATTAACGATTATCTTTGATAATTGTTGATTTAAAGGATTTTAAAAAGCTAACATTGATTCTCATCAATGTTCTATTGATTTTAATAATTAATAATTATCTTTGATAATTATTAATTATTGCTAATAACCAAACTTGCTCCTAAACGTAGCGCACTACATTTACTGGAGTCCCATATGAGGTTTTAATGAGTTAGATCCAATTAATTAATTTAAATATTGATTAATAACTACAGAAATAATTAATTATTTCTGATAGTAACACTGATCTAAACAACCATTAAAGCCCGACATAACATGGGACCACGCAGCCATCATACCGTTTAGGAAGGAGATGGCAGTGCCATAAGTTGCAGGGCTCCCTGTTCTTCAAGTCTATTCGATTTGCAAAAGGAATGTTTGGAAGTCTGAAAGTTGAAGATATAAATATCCTTATTAAGACATGTTTTTGTAAAACATCTTATGTAAGACTTTTGCACAGTACTGTATATCCACAGTAAAACGAGACCTATATCAACATAACCTGAAAGACTGCTCAGCAAGGAAGAAGCCACTGCTCCAAAACCGCCATAAAAAAAAAAAAAGCCAGACTACAGTTTGTAAGTGCACATGGGGACAAAGAGAAATGTCCTCTGGTCTGATGAAACAAAAATTTAACTGTTTGGCCATAATGACCATTGTTATGTTTGGAGGAAAAAGCGTAAGGATTGCAAGCCGAAGAACACCATCCCATCCGTGAAGCATGGGGGTGGCAGCATCATGTTGTGGGGGTGATTTGCTGCAGGAGTGAATGGTGCACTTCACAAAATAGCTGGCATCATGAGGAAGGAAAATTATGTGGATATATTGAAGCAAAATCACAAGACATCAGCCAGGTCACAAATGGGTCTTCCAAATGGACAATGACCCCAAGCATACCTCCAAAGTTGTGGCAAAATGGCTTAAGGACAACAAAGTCAATGTATTGGAGTGACCATCACAAAGCCACAGGGAATGTTTTCTACGATTAAATGTCAGGAATTGTGAAAAACTGAGTTTAAATGTATTTGGCTAAGATGTATGTAAACTTCTGACTTCAACTGTACCTATATGTGATTAGGGAAACCATCCAAAATGCCTTGACTCACTTTGACTTCTGAGACCATTGGTATGGTATCCATTAAGGCTGCACTACTGATTTGAGTTTCACGATTACTAAACCTTAAAAGGCTGCGTTTTAAAATATAGTATGCATTTCAGTGCTTCAGTCAGTGCTGTGTGAGCAAGCGGGGCCCTCTACCGGTATGGACCGCATTAGCCATTATACTAATATAATACAGAATTTCAAAGGGGGGTCTGTTTCTTTGGTTGAATTTTTTTTCCATGACGTGGTTGACATTTCCATGCAATTGCCATTTGAATTTGTAAGTTCTGTCATATACAGTACCAACGTGTAAAATGGAAGTTCTGTTGTTTCGAACTGCAAAAACAAAAGTACTAAAATGTTTTAGAAGTACAATTTTACCATCAGTCATCATGCTATATTTAGATTTAAAATCTTTTTCTTTCATTGTGGCCGGCTCTCTTTTGAAATTTCGGCCTGGCATGTGTTTAACAGATCCAGTCAATGTTCAATGGGAATTATTTATTGAAAGAACAATAGAAAGCTTTTGTACACTTTTAAAGCATAATTCCTGAGCAAAACAATTATCTGATGACAAAATAAGGTAAGTGGCAAAATATTGGTATTGACATAGTTTTTTGTTAAAATTGGTATCGGCCAAAAAAAAATTTATATCGGTGCATCCCACTTGTGAACGGCCCCTTGTTTCTGTAATACGGCCGGAGGACTTGGGGGTGGGCTCTTTGGACTTGGTCAATACAATGCAACACCCCAGCATTATGGTGCTGAATTTTGCACGAGCATGCACCCCTCATATTTTTCTTAGAAAATGTAAAAATGTTGCACCATGCAGGATTCTTTTATAGTGCATGGTATGAAGCCATGATTCTAATGCTGCTCTTCTCTTCAGTGGTGGCAGTATATGTTGAAGCCTATGACAACTTGATCTCTGGCCCCGTTGCTCAGTATGCTGCCCTCAGTCAGAAGATAGGGGGTGATGTCCTAAAGCACGTACGTAATGTAACACTGGCCCACATGGATAAACACTCCACTGTGATGCCTTTTCCATGTTCCTTATCCTTTGTTCTGTTTTTATAGGCTGAGATGATGAAGCAAGCATTCTCCAGTCAAAGACAGCTTCTGGTCAAAGCTTCCTGCTCTCAGAAACCTTCTGATGTGAGTGTTCCTTCACCATAGTAGTCATTAATGTAATAGTAAACATTTTCAGAAATGTTCAATTAAGGGAAGGTTCACCCAGGAATGAAAATTGTCATAATTTACACACTCATGTTGTTCCAAACCCACATGACTTATTTTCTTTTGTTGAATGCAAAGTGAGATGTTCGGCCAAGCAACCTCAGTCACCATTCACATTCATTGTATGGAAAAAAAGATACAACGAAAGTGAATGGTGACTGAGGCTGTCAGTTCCTAACATTCTGCCTTACATTTTGTGTTCCATGGAAGAAAGTCATACGAGTTTGAAACAATATGAGGAT
The DNA here is from genome assembly GCF_019703515.2 of Myxocyprinus asiaticus. Lineage (NCBI taxonomy): Eukaryota > Metazoa > Chordata > Actinopteri > Cypriniformes > Catostomidae > Myxocyprinus > Myxocyprinus asiaticus. The sequence continues at coordinate 17,930,743 of NC_059373.1, read as the reverse complement.
GAGTAATATTACAAAATGTTCATTTTTTTTTTTTTTTTTTTTTTTATTGAGCTGTGCATTTAATATTAGTCACTTTATACATGTATATACTTGACACCAGCATCAGTTGGTATTTTTAAACATCATCTCAATATCTCTTTTCTGTCTCATCCTATTTTTCTCAATGTATCTTTCTGCCTCTGGCATTTAGTCTGTCCTGACCTCTCTGCTAGCCCCTGTATCTAAAGCGATCCAGGATGTGCAGTCGTTCCGAGAGAAGAACCGCTCCTCACCTTTTTTCAACCACCTCTCTGCTGTCAGTGAGAGCGTTCCCGCCCTTGGCTGGGTTGCCATGGTAAGGAGGTGCAAGGCACTGCAAGAACATCAAACCAAATGATGTGATATGCAATTTCTGTGTGGAGTTAAAGTAACTATTCAGGGACTTTTACAATTAAATGTAGAGTTCTCATTCTAAAGTGTGACCACATTTCACTGCTTTGAAAAAATTCTGGGTTTTCTGTAGTGTTTTGGTTAAGCTTGCATAATTTGCTTATTCAAAGATGCGTGTATAATGTGTCAAACTTTAACAGCACAAGCAAAAAAAAAACCCCCACTGATACTGGATATTTGAAGGCGTTTATTGTTACACTGGCTACCTAATTTTTTAGAAGAAAAGTAATATAATATTTCTTTTTAAATGTGTTAGGCCCCAAAGCCAGGCCCTTATGTGAAGGAGATGCAGGATGCTGCCATGTTCTACACAAACCGTGTGCTCAAGGATTACAAGGAAAAGTATGTTACAATGGTGTAAAGCAACTTGCCTATACACTAGCACATAGGTTGGCAACCTTGAATCACAAGGGTTCAGCATACAAAAAGTATTTACTTTGTAAAAAAAAATACCACCTGATAATTTAAGTAGTCAAATTACTTTTAAAGCCTCCTTGAAGTGTGTTGAAAGATGCAGTTTTCTTTAGCCTGTTGACGTATTTCCTACTGAAACATGAAGTTGGGGTGGTTCCTTTTTTAAAAACAGCCAGTTGGCTTTAGTTTACATCGCAGTGCACAGCAAAGCAACACACACACACCTGATATTTCTTATGCCAGGGAGAGCTGGTGTTCAGCCAGAAACAATCTACCGAAGTCTGCCTGCTTTTCCACTGACTCGAGGACCGAAAGGTGGTCTGACTGATCTGTTTCTTCAAAACCAGCCCCCAAACAAACAGCGCATCGTGGGAACAAGCTAGTAAAACATCACAATATATCCATGTTTTGAATCACGATACACTAAACAAAGAACAAACAACACTTGGACTACGTCCACGCTAATACGTTTTCGTTTGAAAATGCATCTTCTCTGTTTTGACCTTCCATCCACACTGAGACAGCGTTTTTGACAGCGAAAATGGTGCTTTTCGAAAAAACATTCCCAAGTAGATAAATTTGAAAAGCCATCTTCGTGATTTAGTGTGGACTGGGAAAAATTAGACATCGGAAAACGATGATGTAATTGTTGTCATGTGATGCAGTCGTTTGATCCATTCAACCATAAATAATGAAGATGGCGGCCCATGTTGTAACTGCGTTGTTTTGCCTGATATTCACTTTGATAGTTGAATATAATTGCTACTTTGTACAACCTTAACATTCCTTCAAAGGCAACAGGAAGTTTATTCGAAATTGGTGTCCGATGACGGAACACCAGGATAATTGCATTTTAGCCTGTACATGGAACTACGATTTTCCGCATGCGCAGTAAGGGAACTGAAGCATTTTCAAATGTTTTAGTGTGGATGAGCAAATTTTTGGATGTAGCCTTGCTCAGAAAACTGCTTCATTAAACATATGAATAAACTCCAGCCAGTTTCCTCGCATCCAACTCCCATGTCCCATTCAGCAGTGATCTTTCCTATGCCTATTCCCTTCAAAGACCGTTTCCCTCACTGGGCCTGGGTAGCTCAGCAAGTAAAGACGCTTACTACCACCCCTGGAGTCGTGGAGTTCGAATCCAGGGCGTGCTGAGTAACTCTAGCCACGTCTCCCAAGCAACCAAATTGGCCCGGTTGCTAGGGTGGGTAGAGTCACATGGGGTAACCTCCTCGTGGTCACCATAATGTGGTTCTCGCACTTGGTGGTGCACGTGGTGAGTTGTGCGTTGATGCCACGGGGAATAGGGTGAAGCCTCCACGCGCTATGTCTCCGCGGTAATGCGCTCAACAAGACACATGATAAGATGCACGGGTTGATGGTCTCAGACGCGGTGTATCTTTGCAACTGAGAGTCACTACGCCACCACGAGGACTTGGTGCACATTGGGAATTGGGCAATTCCAAATTGGGGAGAAAAGGAAAAAAAAAAAAAAAAAAAGAGTTTCCCTCCAGTGTGAGAGCTTCAGAGGGATGAAAGGTGATAATGGTTATTCACAACTCCGTTGTTAAGTGATTCTTATTGGAAAATCTGTTTGGAACAGTCCTACAGCATGGATTGTGCTTCCATTAAAGTGCCCTCCAAAGTCATGATCAGCGCCAATTAGAACACAGCCATTTGCAGTAATCAGATGTAAGGAGAGGCTGCTTTCTTGTTCTAAAAAGTATTTGATTGGACAAAATGAATGCAGTAAGTTGTTATACACTGAAAATTATTATAGTTTTTTTACGTTAAGAAGTACACTAGCATATAAAGGACCTTAAAGCCAAAAGCCCCCCCCCCCCCAAAAAAAGCTGCAAAACTTTCATTTTGATTTCAAGTGGTCTTTAATAAATGGCTATAATTTCACATCTTCACATGTAATCACAGTTAATGAGGTTTTTAAAAAGTTTTTCATAAATTATAGCATTTTCAGTTGTTACAAACACACACACACACTCTGATGCAGTTTAATTCAGCTTGACATTTGTTACAATCTTCTGCAGTTCCATCATGACCCACTAGAGGTTTGCCAAACCCTGCACTAGAAACATTTGCAAATTGGTAATTTCATCTGTGTTGTGGTTATTTTGCAGAGACAAAACCCATGTGGACTGGGTCCATGCCTATGTGTCCATTTGGACCGAGCTGCAGGCTTACATCAAGCTGCACCACACCACTGGACTGAGCTGGAGCAAGACTGTAAGTCACATTCTTGTGTGTTTCAATTTGTCCCTTATGATTCAGACTGTAAGTTTTCTGAAGACAGAAACTTCAGAGGTTGGATTCTAAAAATGTGATTGTGTCGGTTTCACAGGGTCCGGTTGCTTCAGCCTCTGGAGCTGCCCCCAGTGGAGGAGCACCAGCCCCACCTCCCCCAGGCCCACCTCCACCCCCTATGGACTTTGACAAGTCATCAGATGGAGACTCTGGGGCAGTCAGTCGCAATGCTCTTTTTGCCTCCATCAACAAGGGAGCTGATATTACTAAAGGTACTGTATTACATGGATATCTGATCTTGATCTAGTACTTATACATTGATACAATAGTGTGTTTGGGAAAGACCAGGTTTGAGAGCCTAGAGTGCACAAAATATTCACTTGAAATTTTATAGCTTTTTAACAGAAGGAAAGGCATTTTGCTAAATCATTCAATGGTCCTTTTGGCCAATAGGAAATGATGCAGATTTTTACAGATGTTTTGCTGTAATAGGACTATCATTGTTTATAAAAAGGTCTTTGCAGCCTTCACTGCAAAAGGGGCACAGTTGAATCATGTCATGTCTGGCCATGCATTTGACAAATGCTTTTCATGCAATGTGATTACAGTTCATTGAACATATACATTTTATCAGTATGCATGTTCTCTGGGAAATAAGCCCGTTTACTTGATGTTGCTAGAGCCATACTTTACCAGTTGAGCTACATCAACATTTATTGAGAATTGATATCCCTGTCTATGTCTTTAAACCACTTTTTAAGGGCTGAAGCATGTGTCTGATGACCAGAAGACCCACAAGAATCCTGCACTCAAAGCCCAGGGAGGTCCTGTGTCCTCTGGACCCAAACCCTTCACTCCTCGCCCCACAGCAGCTGCTGGCCCTGCCCGCACTCTGCCCCCAGTGCTGGAGCTGGACGGCAAGAAATGGAAAGTGGTGAGTGAGTCAGAATGACTGTCACTGTATATGCAGCTGAAGTTATTTTTGGAAAAAAAATGTTTTAGAGATTTTCCATCTTAATCCCAGACATTCTTGTTCATGATTATACATGCCAATAAAAAAGCTACTTCGTGTTAATGCTTACTTGACTATAGTTTTGGGACAGAAGTGTGTCCCCATTTAGGGACATTCCATAAATTTGCCAAATCATGTTTTGCTTTAAGTCTACTTCTGTCTACAGGTTTTTGTGAGTGTTTGGTTTAATGTTAGATTTGAGATATAGCAAATATCACCTCTGAATGAACAATTAAATATTACTAATAAATTTAACTCTGTGTGTGTGTGTGAGTAAAGCATCCTTGAAACCATTCTCTCAGCCTCTTGTTCTAGCTCACTCTTTGCCTTTTTTTTTCTCCTCAGGAAAACCATGAAGGTGCCCATGGCCTTGTGATCAATGACACAGAACTCAAACAGGTGGTTTATGCCTTTAAGTGCAACAACAGCACTTTACAGGTGAAAGGAAAGATCAACTCCATTACTTTAGGTATGTACGCATCACCACCATCTCCTCAATTTGATCCATATAAATGTATGTAGAACATTTTTCTCTTTTTCATGCTTTTCTGGCTTTTTTTTTTTTAGATAACTGTAAGAAAATGGGTCTCGTCTTTGACGATGTTGTGGGTATTGTTGAGGTGATCAACTGTAAAGATGTAAAGGTCCAGGTGCGTTTAAACTTGTACTCTCTCGAGTCTTACAGAGAGAGATGTCTTGTCAATCTTACTGTTTTGTGTGCTCCGTTTGAATTTGCTTGAACAAGATTAGAAGTGAGACTTCAACCTTTTTCCCCATTCAGACTTGCTCAGTTTGGCACACCTTAGCACTCCTTTTTTTTTTTGTGCCTGCTTAATTGTTGAGTCAGTCTTTTCTATCCAGGTTATGGGTAAAGTGCCAACCATCTCCATCAACAAGACAGATGGCTGCCATGTTTACCTGAGTAAGGACTCCCTTTCATGTGAAATCATCAGTGCCAAGAGCTCTGAGATGAACGTTCTGGTGCCCAACAAAGATGGAGAATATGTGAGTAAAATGCTCATATCATAAAAGAAATGGGCATTGTATTGAATTTGGCATTTCAGGTTCTGGTTCCTTGACAATTCATTTAAAAATGAGATATTAGTTTGTGAATTGGACTGCACTGTGTGTTGATGTGTGCAGCCAATGGCTATGTTTACATGCACCCTCATAATGCAGTTATAATGTGATTAGGGCAATACTGCAATTAAACTGTAGCTCATGTAAACAGAATACTATGATTATTGCAATTATGCTAATAATCGGAGTAATGATAATCGCAGTAAGATATGTGGAGTACTCCAATTTTAATCGCTTTATACAGGCATGTAGACGCTTTAATCGCATTTCATTCACTCTGTCCAAACTGTGTCTGCACCAGTGCTGCAGACAGATGATGTTATGCTCAAGCACAGATTCATAAACATCGCAAAACAGAACAAGCTGCACTAACTTATTTCTCTGCTTCATTCGAAACGGCTGTTCCTTTTCCAGCAAGTGTGCTCCATTGCCGCAGAATCTACAGCCCCGCGGCAAAAGAAAACATGTTTTCCCGAGTTGCGAATGTCCATTTGCAATGTGAATTGAATGTTGCTGAGATAAAAAAGATCAGATACCGCAAAATAATAATAAGGAAACGTGTCTTTCTATTGAGTTTGTCCTCACGTGCAGTACACAACAACATCCATAACATTAAATTATTATTATTTTGCAGTGCACAGCATTTCTCATCACATTCAGTGTGGAGCGCAAACTCTGCGAGAAAACGGTTTCTTTTGCAGTGGAGCTGTAGATTCGGCGGAGCATGAAACCACATCAGAGGAATAATGCAGAAGCTTTCAAGAAATGTTATCGGAAACGAAAGTTATAATTATTTAGTTCCATAATTTTCTAAAAAAAAAAAAAAAAAGAGCGAGAGAAAAAATGTGATACCCAACCCTAATTATAATGTTTTGACATGACAGAACGAGAGTGTGGAGTTTGCTTGGTTAAGTTTCTTTTTTTTCATGTTTTCCTTCCAGACTGAGATCCCAGTCCCTGAACAATTTAAAACTGTATGGGATGGTAGCAAGCTGGTCACCACAGCAACTGAGATTGCTGGATAAAGGATTAAACTGTGCAAGACCACCCCCATTGCAGTGTCCTACCTGACTGACCAATGAATTTGAATGGAATGCCAACCAGATCTACACTCCTATCAGCCAATCACAGCGGCAATCGTATCTTCCTTCAACTAGTGAAATTAGTGTTTGCTTTACCAAAAGCACTTGCTCAGCCAATGGCAGGGACCCATTTTGTTCTGTTCTACCTGATAAAACAAAGCACTTGAAAATGATTGCCAATGTTTTTGTTTTTTTTTTGTTTGTTTTTTTTATATTTCTTACAGTTATGCTAAGCAAAATAACATGTGAATGGCCATCTAAAAGAAGCAAATCATGTAGATCTGTGTGTATTGGTTTTTGTTATTTTTATGTCTTGCGTTCATTTTTGTCTTTTACATTTTCTGAGCAGGGGGCATGTGTTGGGGAGGTCACAGCGGTTTCTGTGTGACATATGCAATTCAGATCTGAAGCACACAAATGTCTCTTTAGATGACCACAACTCAGACACTTACTGTAACTTTAACTTTTCTAGAGATAATTATAATGAAGATTTGTGTCAAATCTTAGAGGACTAATTGGCAAGTGCAACGAGTAACGTGCATGATCAGTTAGCTTTCCGATCATAAAACAAAATATTGTGTTGGGGAAAAAAGCGTTACTATAGGAATTGTTTTTTTCCCCTTTTCATTATGTATTCCTGAGCACATGGCACAGTCCTTGTAATATGAATAAATGAACATTCCATAGTTCATGATGGAAAGATGTGGAAAGCTTTTAGATGTCTTGAGTGTTCTTGGCACAAACTGGAGAAGGATACATTTAAAGCATAATCTTTTTATGCTTATGGTACTGTCCATGTTGAATTGAAAGCTGCCTTGTGTGATTTCTGATGACTATCTGCTGTAATAACTTGAACAGAGACTGGATTTATGTGAATTGTGTCCATCTCTTGCTCTCATCACATTCGTTAACTAGTTAATGCTTTGATTCCAACCTCTAATCATTCCATCTTTTCCTCCCATAATATTGAGGCCATTATTGTGGAATTTATATTGTATCCTTTTTTTCTCTTATTTGGCCAAGAATTTTTGTCATTAGTACTAGAGAACAAACATTAAAATTGTTGCAATAAATAAAACATCACTTTTGGGGAGTCTTTGTCCTTTGTTGGAGTGAATTGGCAGGTGATTTTTAGCAGCAAGAGTCCAGTTGTCTTGCATTTTATGGTTGAATATGCTGGGTTGAAAACAAGTTAAGCACAATCGACATCATTTGTGGCATAATGTTTATCAACACAAAAATTCATTTGGACTTATCCATTCTTTTCTTAAAAAATTAAATAAAAATCTGTATTACAGTGAGGCACTTACAATAGAAATGTATAGAGCCAATCAGTAAATGTTAAAATACTCACTGTTTCAAAAGTATAGCCACAAGACAAACAATACATGTAAAGTTATATCCAATTTTACAAGTTAGCATGACAATGTAATGCCATAAACCCAGAAAGGACTGTAACTTGGGGAAACTTGGAGGCCAAGCTGCATGCCCAAGGCCCTTATGCTTGAGCCCTCCTTTACGGACAGCAAGCCAAATTTGTTTACCATTAACAATCTGTTTACCATTCCCACTTTAGGGGCTAGATGGACATGTGAAAAAGACAATGAATATAAATACTCTTCAAGTTAAGTTCACTAAATTCAATGAGCCACAAACCTTTTCACAATGCTCAAGTACAACTCACACTACATTTTGCTCAAAAACACCAACATCAAAGGCCTTTGCAGACAGTCCTCACATCCATCATCGGTAGACTCTAAAATTGAGACGCTTATGCAAATACCCATTTTGACAATATTTAAGTACTACATGTAAATTAACTTTAAGAATCTGAAAAGGCTCTTCTGTAGGCGTGGCTTGGGAGGCACTTAAGGTGGTTCTTAGGGATGGGATCACACAGTATGTCTCATTCATCAAAAAATCAAAAGCACAAGATACAGAGCTGAAGCACCGTATGTTGTCTGATGGCCTTAGAGAACTGACCTGATTGAAATACAGATATAATACTATTTTGTTGCGGAAGGTGGAGTTTTGGCTATTCAGGGCAAGACAGTCATACTTTGAGTCAGGGGACAATGCAGGAAAACCTCTGGCAAGATATAAAAAGCAGAGAAAGAGGTAGACTTTTTTTTACCATTCCCTCAGTGAAATCTGCTGGTGGTGAAATATTTACTTCAGCCATTGATATTAATAATGCTTTTAAAGAATTCTATCTTGATCTCTATAGCTCCACGTCTTTGTCTACTGATGAAGATATCAGAAATTTTGTGAAACCATTAGAACTTCCTAAACTGACGACTGAGCAAAAAAATTCTCTTGATTCTGAGATAACCTTGGATGAGCTTGGCGAGGTAATTAAGACCTTGCCTACAGGCTTTGCTGCTGAATTTTTTAGATTATGCTACACAACCGGCTACAATTTTGTTAGAAGTTTATACGGAATCATTAAAGAATGGAAAGCTTCCGCCAACCATGACACAAGCCCAGATCAGTCTGATTCTTAAAAAGGACAAAGATCCAAGCAATATAAGAGTTATCATCCAATTTCCCTTATCCAGCTAGACATAAAAATATTGTCAAAAATTCTGGCTAACCGATTAAGTTATGACATCTCTTATACATATAGATGAGGTGGGGTTTATTCAGGGCCGCAGCTCTTCTGATAATATTAGGCGTCTCATCAATATTATGTGGTCAGTGGCAAATGATCAGACTCTGGTCGCTGCCATCTCACTTGACGCCGAAAAGGCGATTGATATGGTAGAATGGGATTATCTTTTTAAGATTTTGGAAATATTCGGGTTCGGGAATACTTTTATTTGATGGATTAAGTTACTTTATAGACACCCGGTAGCGGCGGTATAAACAAATTGATTAATTTTACTCAGGATAGGGGCACCTGGCAGGGTTGCCCTCTTTCCCATTTATTGTTCTGTCTTGCCCTGGAACTATTAGCAGCCGCGATAAGAAGGGAAGATGATTTTCCTGGGGTGGTGACGGGATGTGTGGCGTCTAAACTTTTGCTTTACACAGATTATATTTTATTATTCGTCTCTGACACTACTAGATCGTTGCCTTGCCTCCACAGAATTATTAATTATTTTTCTAAGTTCTCAGGATATAGAGTCAATTGGTCTAAATCTGAAAATTTGGCTCTGACAGCGTACTGCCCAGTAACGGCTTTTCAGTCAGGGGCCTTCCAGTGGCCCAAACAGGGCATTAAGTATTTGGGCATTTTATTCCCAGCAAATTTGTGTGATTTAGTTAGAGTTATTTTTGATCACTTAATAAAAAGTTTTTCGAGTGATGTGGGCAGGTGTGCTTCATTACATTTATCTAATGATTGAGAAGGTTAATGTTATTAAAATGAATTGTAATCCAAAACAGAAATACCTGTTACAATCTCTCCCATTAGATGTCCCCCTCTCTTATTTTAAGCAATTTGACAGCATAGCGAAGTCCTTCATTTGGAATGGTAAGCGTCCCAGACTACATTTCAACAAATTACATAGGCCGATTGACAAAGGTGGGCTAGGCCTACCCAAGAGTTTGTTTTATTATTATGCGTTCAGTCTCAGACATTTGGCTCATTGGTCGCTTCCACCTGAGAGAGCCCCTCCCTGGTTTTCTATTGAACAGGAAGTTCTTGCCCCTATTTCACCATTGCAAAGCCTTTCTATCAAACTAATCAGAGAAGTTACACCACGTTATCTCGCATTTGCACTCGATATGGACAAAAGTGTCCAGAGTGTTTAATTCGGACATTTATTTAAATGTTGCCTCGAGCATATGTCTGAACCATAAATTATGTATTAATAAGTCCCCTTTCTGCTGGTCAGAGTGGATTGTTAGGGGGGGTTACTACACTCTGTGACCTATATGAGAGTGGAGTGTTGAGATCCTTTGAAAATTTGGTTCAACATTTTGGGATTCCCAGATCTCAGTTTTTTAGGTATTTACAGCTGTGAAACCTGCTCTGTACTATTTTTGGGAGTAGCATACACCCCCCCCCCCCCCTAAAGCAGCAGACACTCTGGGAGTGGTGATTACTGCTTTTGGAAAAGGTCATGAGGCATCAGTGTATTACTCCCTGCTAATTCAGAGTCTGGGGGATGGAGCTTCAACTTCGCTCAAGAGATTATGGGAGAAAGATTTGAACTTGGTTTTGGAGGAAGGAGTGTGGGCTAGGATTCTAAAAAACACCAAGTCTACATCTAGAGATGCAAGGGTGCACCTTATGCAATTCAAGATTTTACATAGATTCTATTGGACCCCCTCTAGATTGTATAGGCTTGGTCTTTTTTTTTTTAATATTTTTCTCCCAATTTGGAATGCCCAAATCCCAATGTGCTTTCAAGTCCTCGTGGTCGCGTAGTGATTCGCCACAGTCCGGGTGGCGGAGGACGAATCCCAGTTGCCTCTGCGTCTGAGATCGTCAACCCGCGCATCTTATCACGTGGCGTGTTGAGCGCGTTGCTACGGAGACAGCGAGTGTGGAGGCTTCACGCCATCCGTGCTCAACTCACCACACGCCCCATGGAGAACGAACACATTATAGCGATCACCCCCATGTGACTCTACCCTCCCTAGCAACCGGGCTAATTTGGTTGCTTAGGAGACCTGGCTGGAGTCACTCAGCACGCCCTGGATTCAAACTAGCGAACTCCAGGGGTGGTAGCCAGCGTCTTTACCAGGCTTGGTCTTAAAGACACACCCCTGCTGTGCTGAGATCCAGGAATTTTGGTTGAAGGTTCAGAGTTTTGTGTGTGACGTGTTGGGCACTCGGGTTTCGTTTTGCCCCAGACTCTGTGTTTTGGGTGATGGGACTGTCATCGACATATAAATACGTAAAAAATTGGGTCCTGACCAGTGTTATGACAGGCAGGCATATAGTTTTAAGGGGATGGAAGTCGGCTGGAGCACCAATTTGGGAGTGGTGCCGAGGTGTTGTGTAAAAGTCTGGGGATCTGGGATTCATTTGATGGGTAATGGGAAAGTTATTTGACGTTTTTGGGGCACTCTCAGGGATGGATTGTGGAGAGAGAAGCGTAGTTTTAGATGTGTATGATATATATATATATATATATATATATATATATATATATGTATAAAATTTATTTATTGTATTTATTTATTATTATTTATTTAGTTATTTATTGTGTGTGTGTACTTATGTGAGACCACAGGGATGCTCCTTGGTGTTTGGGGTGGGGTTGTTGATTGGGGAGGGGTAGAAGTGGGAGTTAAATGTTGATTCATTGTATATGTTTTGTTTTTCTTTGTCATCTCTATGAATCGATAAAAATGTTAATCTTAAAAGAATCTGAAAAGGCCACGGTGTTCAAAAGATTCAACATTTTATTTTCTGGAAAAAAGAACAAAATTAGAACAAGTAAAAACTATGTATTTTCATTAAAGTTCATCTTGAGGAATTCATTTTTCCTGATAAAATCACATTAATCAAATAAAACTTCAGATCAGTGCAATAAAGCAAGACAACTGTCTTAATGTCTATATGAGACATTATTATTAGACTCAGAAACAGTAGTAAGGAGCATGCTACAGTCAGCTGACACTGTATTGTGTGCTTGCACATCAGCTCTCTAGTTGGAAACAAGTGAGTCAACTGTATTTAGCGCAGAAAGGGAAGTAACTTCTCATTAAACCACTCTCGGGTGAACTGCAGGTGATCTCCATTAGTAGCAAGGAACACAAGCTTGCCTGCCTTACTCATCTCTGCCAACCCCAAACGATCCTATACAAAATCAAAAGGTAGATCATGAACAACTACTGTATAATATCTCAAATCTGTCAAGGTTCCATTGAAATAAGGTCTCTGGTAACAGGACTAACACTGAAATACATAAATACTATTATTACACAGTTCTCTGGAATATTCCAATCCAGCCATTCGGCGGTAAAATCATTTTGAATAATGACCGCTGCCCATGGCAACACTGTATAACTGCTCATCCAGGAAACCTGTTTCCTACATTGCTGTACATGTTTTCTGTCTCTCCCATCATCTAAAATGAAGCTATTAAAATAATTGTATGTATTTTTTATGTAAGTAGCCATGTAATAAACGGGATCATCTACTGACTGTACATTATCCTTTACATAATATTCAATTTAAAAAAATAAGCAACTCGTGATCTGTGAATTGGTGGTTTCTATGTCGTTTTGGGGCCATTCCATGCAAAATAAGCAGAGCAAATAACCTACAACAATAACTTTACCTCTTTATATAGAGCACTGTCCATCAATGATTCCATCTCTTCAGCTTGACCAGGTTTATAGAAGCCAAACCACTAATAAAGAGAGTTCAGTTAGTAAGAGTCCAATCTTTTTCTACTTCAGTAAAAGAGAGATTATACTATTGATGTAAGACAGTTTACCTCAGAATCAACAGGATCCACCATAGTGTCCTTCAGGAACTTAACCATGACAAATTTATTTAGAGACATGAGATTCTTCTTATAGGTCTCATTCACCACCTAAGGAAAATAACGTTATTTTAGACCAGACAGTCAAACACAACAATTTCAGAATAAATGTTTTCCTTTTCTCAGACTTACCCGTTCCTGGTTTATGTCAGCAAGGAAGAGACTGTACTTTTTATACAAGTCATCATTGAGCGGATCATGCCAATATTGTGCCTGCACCAAGCTAAAGTAAAATGAGACATTCAGTTTGTTTGACTGGTGAGTCACAGCTTAAAAAGTGGTCATTTTTGCAACACAAGTTGTTGAGAAGCAAAATAATGACTAGGTACCCACTGTTTTTGAACAGCATCTGTGTAGGCCCCTGAGTTTAGTTTCTTACGAATCCAGTCACAGATATGAGAACTCTCACCAGGACAACGTGGTAGACCATACACCCCTGTGCGAGCAAAAAAGAGGAACGACAAAAATCACATTTACAGTAAGGAGTCAGAGAAGCCTGCATACTTGCTTGCTTGTCTCCATATCGGTTATCTCTTTCTCAATATTTTATGACTAACAAACAGGGCTAGAAAGGTCTAAAAAACATTAACAAAAAAAGTAGGACTCAATTGGGTTTAGCCAGTCAAAAAAAAATTATTTTATCATTTAAAAACGTAGTGTACATGATTTTTCTCATTTATTGCATCACTTTCGTTACTCCAAATGTTAAAGCTCAAAGCAATGTCAGAGTCTCATGATGATAACATTTAAACAAACAGAACAATACTTAAGTCCTTTTATACTCTAAATCTCCACTTTAACTTTCACTTTCAGATGTGAAAGTGAAAGTGGAGATTTATAGTTAAAAAAAAGGACTTAAGTATTGTTCTCTTTGTTTAAATGTTATCATCATAGGACTTAAGTATTTTTATCTATTTCTCATGCACACCTATTATCTGAAGATATAGATTTAACCACTGGAATCATATGGATTACTTCTATTTCCTTCATGTGATTTTTGGAGCTACAGAGGTCTGATCACCATTCACTTGCATTGTATGGACCTACAGAGCTGAGATATTCTTCTAAAAATCTTTGTTTGTGTTTTGCTGAAGAAAAAGTCATACACATTTGGGATGGCATGAGTAATTTTCATTTTTGGGTGAACTATCCCTTTAATGTGACTTGAAGTGTTAAATCAAAACACTTCTGTTTCTCTCATTTTTAAAAATGTTGCATATTCTGAAGCAACAGGACTTGCAAAATCAAAAATTGAGGGTGCTGTGCAGCAGTGTTTCTCCTCTTTTTTTAAACCTGTAGACTAGCATTGTTTGCAGTAAGTAAATCAACCATAGAGAAGAGCTTCTGTACAGCAGTCACAGTACCTTGATGCTGCCCACCAACTGAGATAAGGTTCTTCATTGGGGGATATGGACAGCGCTGTGCAACAGCTCGCCTTATAAAATAGGAAATAATAAATGAGAGAGAGGTGAAACAACACAATTACAGCTCCGATTATCCTCTGCATAATCTGAATGAATTACTACTCACAGAAACTGTGACCCCTGAGAGAAGCCCATTGCGTTGTAGCCTCCCTTCAGTTTAGGATCCTGGGCAAGTTGATGACATACAAAAGACACCTGCTCATTAACATCCATGAAGAAGCCATTTTCAGTGTCCTGTCAAACAAAAACAAAAAAATCAGACATGAAGTTTTGTTTCACTTTGAGACAACAATGTCAAAATTTCAAAGAAGAATAAAGGGCGTTTCTTCAGTCTCGGTCTACTGTACCTCTAAGACAGACTTGCCAATCATCAGGGACAGCACGTATATTCCAGGCACCTCTTCTTCCACCATCTTCTTCATTGCACCCATGCTTAAAGGATTGCAACAACTGTCACCTTCACACAGACAGACAAAATAAACAAGATAACGGTGAAAATCAGTGTTGTTTTTGTTAACGCGATCAATGTTTTTACATTTCCCCACATGCTTCATGTTATTTAAAGGCGCACTCAATATTTTTTTCTCATTAAAAAAAGTTTAACTCCTAAAGACATGAATTGTAATTTTGCAATATATATATAGGAAATCATTACCACTCACATTAAAATGATGACTCCAGTCATATCAGTAACCTTATAAAAGCTGTTTCATTCTAGATGGATGACCAACATGACCAACTGAATACTACTAGCTTAATCTCAGTAACTGTCCTTTTATTTGACACTTTCACTCATTGATTAAAGTAATCATGGCTGACTGTGAATACTAGAGTCTTACAATGGCATCTGAAACTTAAAACTATTGATTTTAAATGACATTGCATCCAAGCTGCTAGGTGTCAGTGTAAGTCCAAGATGACACAAAGACAAAAGTTACTGAGTGCACTTTTAATGATTCAGTGCTATTATTCACCAGCAGGTTTTAGATCTGGATGTCTGGATTTGATTTAAAATGTCTCACTCATTATTTTTTTATTCGCACATTATATTAACAAATAACAGTGAGCACTGCATTAAAGAAATACAGGAAAAGAAAAGGTCAATGTATCAGGAAAAAACAAGGATATATAAATTATATATATCTATATCTATATCTATATATATATATATATATATATATATATGAGAGATATATCTATATCTATATATATATATATATATATATATATATATATATATATATATTTTAAATGATCAATGTATTAATAAACTATAACACTAAACAAAAATACATTTATTGATTCTTTGCTCAGTTTCTAAGTATTTTTAGGTTATCTCATATATACTACACAATCTTTTAAACTCATTAATAATGACAAGAATAATACATTTCTTTTTTTAAGTATTATGGCCTTGTCTTTCTTTCTGATTGAGCATTTCTGTTATTTATTTTTAAGTCTCACCCATGCCATGCCATATAACCAGAGGGATGGTGTCATTAGATCCGCAGGATGAGCCACAGAGCAGCAGCACGCATCCAGAAACAGCAATGAGGCTCAGTGTCGCTGAAAAGCCCATTTTAGCTCTGAGGGAAGAATGCACCTGATATGAATACAAAATTACACTCCATTTTAACAGAATACGCTTACAGGAAGAGAAGAGATAACCATGAAAGTATTAAGGAAGTAAGAAAGTGAAGTGAGTAATCCTCACATTACAGCATATATGCGCCACACACAAAACAGTCAAAAAATAAGATCTTAAGTAAACCAATATATCAACGTGATATGTTAAGAAGCAGTTTCATTTTAGCAGCGTTTAATGCAGAAGCGACTCCATATCGTCTGTCTTATGAATGACTATATAGGAGATGCCTCGGTCGGTTTTTCTTATCATAGCTAGCCAAGCTAGGACTAACAAATACATTCAAGATGATTACAAACTAAATATATATCTGAGGTTGCAGCAAGTGCACTTACTGTGATAACTTTCTGGTTCAATCACATGACAGAAGAAAATATTCCTCTGTGAATATTACTCTTATTTACTCTTATGCTATTTACATAGCATAGACTGGCTATGGACATACAGTTTAAATGGAGTCAGTCAGTCGATCCTTAGCGTTTAGACAATGGTGTTTTTCAGAGCAGGAAGTCTTCTAAAATGTCATGTGATCAATGTTTGTGACAAAACGGATCTGCGATCGTCTCAAGTTTACAGCACATCGGTGAGACCGAAGACGGGTTGGCATAAATATTTACCAGTGTAAAAACCCTATTCCATTTATCAAGTAAATTGATACGGTTACTTAAACCATGAGGTGTAAGCAGTCGAAAACGCCTCATTGTCTTTTTAAAACTTCCATCGAATGTCTAGAATCTTGTTTCTATTTGGGATCCATGGTAAGAAGCAATGCAAATGATATCAAAACAGTCATGCTTTTTCTTCATGTAAATAACAGATATCTCTGTGTAAAAAAATGTAAATGGTTGTTTTTCTCACATTGTTTTCCACAGTAAAGTGTCTACATAGAAATTTAGTTTCATTTCAGTCCGGTAAAGGGAATTGAAAGGACACAGGTGCTCTTAATGTGTAAAAGAAGAAGTGGATTGCAAATCTTTCCCTCACAAGATTCAGGTACATTTACATAGTATTAAAGAATATCTGAGATTTAGTTAGAGTTCATTTTGACCCATTAATGAAAAGGTTCTTGTGTGATGTGGATAGGTTGGCTTCACTACATCTGGCTATGGCAGAGAAGGTCAATGTTATAAAAATGAATTTTAAACCCAAATTCAATTATCTACTAAGTCTCTCCCTCTAGAAGTTCATCTTTCTTATTTTAAACAATTTGATTGAATATCTAAGTCTATATTTGGAATGGTAAACGACATGGTTGCATTTCAGTAAGTTACATATGCCAATTGACAAAGGAGGTTTAGGCCTCCCCAAAATGTTGTTTTATTACTATGCTTTTAATTTTAGACATTTGGCCCATTGGTCTCTTCCACCTGAGATCCCCTCCCTGGTACAACATTAAACAAGTGGTTTTTGCCCAAATCTCACCATTGCAAATTCTTTTTATTATATTGCCTAGAGAAGTAAAAATGCATCCCATTATTTCACACTTAAATGCAGTATGGACAAAGTTTTCTCATATGTTCAGTTTTGATACTTATCTAAATGTTTCCTCAAGTATATGGCTGAACCCCAAATTATTTATTATCAAGTGCCCCTTTTGCTGGAAAGAATGGATTGAGAGGGGTGTTGCTACACTTGGTGACCTTAATGAAAACGGATCTTTGAGATCATTTGAAAATATAACCCAGCTATTTGGGATTTCTAGGTCTCAATTTTTCAGGTATTTACAGCTGCGTCTTTTAATTCGTCCTATTTTTGGTGGTAGTACACAGCCCCCTGAGGCTGCAGACACCCTCTGTATGGTGCTCACAGTCTTTGGAAAGGGTCATGAAGTGTCAGTGTATTATTCCTCGTTGATTCAGAGTCTTGGTGACGGGGACTTAACTGCTCTTAAGAGGTTATGGGAAAGAGATTTGAACCTGGTATTGGAGGATGGGGAGTTGGAAAGAATAATAAAAAATAAAAAAAATGTAATACTGCGTCTAGGGATGCAAGGGTACGCCTTATTCAGTTTAAGATTTTGAATTTTTTCTACTGGACTCACTCTAGATTGTTTAGGCTTGATCTAAAAGACACACGTACCTGCTGGCAATGTCAGTTGTATATATATATATGTATGTATGTATATATACCCACACACACACACAGGTGCATCTCAATAAATTAGAATGT